>NC_090837.1:100693769-100886769 GCF_028021215.1 Eschrichtius robustus
TTAGGGCTCGGTTTAGGGTACGGGTTAGGATTAGGGTACCTGTTAGGGTTAGGGTATGGGTTAGGGTTAGGGTACGTGTTAGGGTTAGTGTAGTTATTAAACCTATCCCACTCTGTAGATACCCCTTAGCACGTCAAGGAATATTATTTGGGGTTCCAGCCATGGAGAAGAGTTTAGACACTAGGAGAAGATAAGGAACACACCCATTATCAAGAAATCACATTAGGATTCTCTTTTTAACCTGTTCCTTAAAACACTAGTGCTTAGGAAATCTATTGGAGGCAGAAGCAGTCAAGGGTAGCTTAGGGTTAGGGTTAGGGTTAGGGCTAGGGTTAGGGCACGGCTTAGGGTACGGGTTCGGGTACGGGTTCGGGTACGGCATAGGGTATGGGTTAGGTTTAGGGTTAGGGTTAGTTTGAGGGTTAGGGCTCGGTTTAGGGTACGGGTTAGGATTAGGGTACGTGTTAGGGTTAGGGTAGGGGTTAGGGTTAGGGTACGCGTTAGGGTTAGGGTAGTTATTAAACCTATCCCACTCTCTAGATACCCCTTAGCACGTCAAGGAATATTATTTGGGGGTCCAGCCATGGAGAAGAGTTTAGACACTAGGAGAAGATAAGGAACACACCCATTATCAAGAAATCACATTAGGATTCTCTTTTTAACCTGTTCCTTAAAACACTAGTGCTTAGGAAATCTATTGGAGGCAGAAGCAGTGAAGGGTAGCTTAGGGTTAGGGTTACGGTTAGGGTTAGGGTTAGTGTTAGGGTACGGATTCGGGTACGGGTTCGGGTACGGCGTAGGGTATGGGTTAGGGTTAGGGTTAGGGTTAGTTTGAGGGTTAGGGCTCGGTTTAGGGTACGGGTTAGGATTAGGGTAAGTGTTAGGGTTAGGGTAGGGGTTAGGGTTAGGGTACGCGTTAGGGTTAGGGTAGTTATTAAACCTATCCCACTCTCTAGATACCCCTTAGCACGTCAAGGAATATTATTTGGGGGTCCAGCCATGGAGAAGAGTTTAGACACTAGGAGAAGATAAGGAACACACCCATTATCAAGAAATCACATTAGGATTCTCTTTTTAACCTGTTCCTTAAAACACTAGTGCTTAGGAAATCTATTGGAGGCAGAAGCAGTCAAGGGTAGCTTAGGGTTAGGGTTAGGGTTAGGGTACGGCTTAGGGTACGGGTTCGGGTACGGGTTTGGGTATGGCGTAGGGTATGGGTTAGGGTTAGGGTTAGGGTTAGTTTGAGGGTTAGGGCTCGGTTTAGGGTTCGGGTTAAGATTAGGGTACGTGTTAGGGTTAGGGTAGGGGTTAGGGTTAGGGTACGCGTTAGGGTTAGGGTAGTTATTAAACCTATCCCACTCTCTAGATACCCTTTAGCACGTCAAGGAATATTATTTGGGGGTCCAGCCATGGAGAAGAGTTTAGACACTAGGAGAAAATAAGGAACACACCCATTATCCTGAAATCACATTAGGATTCTCTTTTTAACCTGTTCCTTAATACACTAGTGCTTAGGAAATCTATTAGAGGCAGAAGCAGTGAAGGGTAGCTTAGGGTTAGGGTTAGGGTTAGGTTTAGGGTTAGGGTTAGGGTACGGCGTAGGGAACGGGTTAGGGTACGGGTTCGGGTACGGCGTAGGGTATGGGTTAGGGTTAGGGTTAGGGTTAGTTTGAGGGTTAGGGCTCGGTTTAGGGTACGGGTTAGGATAAGTGTACGTGTTAGGGTTAGGGTAGAGGTTAGGGTTAGGGTACGCGTTAGGGTTAGGGTAGTTATTAAACCTATCCCACTCTGTAGATACCCCTTAGCACGTCAAGGAATATTATTTGGGGGTTCAGCCATGGAGAAGAGTTTAGACACTAGGAGAAGATAAGGAACACACCCATTATCAAGAAATCACATTAGGATTCTCTTTTTAACCTGTTCCTTAAAACACTAGTGCTTAGGAAATCTATTGGAGGCAGAAGCAGTCAAGGGTAGCTTAGGGTTAGGGTACGGCTTAGGGTACGGTTTCGGGTACGGGTTCGGGTACGGGTTTGGGTATGGCGTAGGGTATGGTTTAGGGTTAGGGTTAGGGTTAGTTTGAGGGTTAGGGCTCGGTTTAGGGTACGGGTTAGGATTAGGGTACGTGTTAGGGTTAGGGTAGAGGTTAGGGCTAGGGTACGCGTTAGGGTTAGGGTAGTTATTAAACCTATCCCACTCTCTAGATACCCCTTAGCACGTCAAGGAATATTATTTGGGGGTCCAGCCATGGAGAAGAGTTTAGACACTAGGAGAAGATAAGGAACACACCCATTATCAAGAAATCACATTAGGATTCTCTTTTTAACCTGTTCCTTAAAACACTAGTGCTTAGGAAATCTATTGGAGGCAGAAGCAGTCAAGGGTAGCTTAGGGTTAGGGTTAGGGTTAGGGTTAGGGTTAGGGTTAGTGTTAGGGTACGGGTTCGGGTACGGGTTTGGGTATGGCGTAGGGTATGGTTTAGGGTTAGGGTTAGGGTTAGTTTGAGGGTTAGGGCTCGGTTTAGGGTACGGGTTAGGATTAGCGTACGTGTTAGGGTTAGGGTAGAGGTTAGGGCTAGGGTACGCGTTATGGTTAGGGTAGTTATTAAACCTATCCCACTCTCTAGATACCCCTTAGCACGTCAAGGAATATTATTTGGGGGTCCAGCCATGGAGAAGAGTTTAGACACTAGGAGAAGATAAGGAACACACCCATTATCAAGAAATCACATTAGGATTCTCTTTTTAACCTGTTCCTTAAAACACTAGTGCTTAGGAAATCTATTGGAGGCAGAAGCAGTCAAGGGTAGCTTAGGGTTAGGGTTAGGGTTAGGGTTAGCGTTAGTGTTAGGGTACGGGTTCGGGTACGGGTTCGGGTACGGCGTAGGGTATGGGTTAGGGTTAGGCTTAGGGTTAGTTTGAGGGTTAGTGCTCGGTTTAGGGTACAGGTTAGGATTAGGGTACGTGTTAGGGTTAGGGTAGGGGTTAGGGTTAGGGTACGCGTTAGGGTTACGGTAGTTATTAAACCTATCCCACTCTCTAGATACCCCTTAGCACGTCAAGGAATATTATTTGGGGGTCCAGCCATGGAGAAGAGTTTAGACACTAGGAGAAGAAAAGGAACACACCCATTATCAAGAAATCACATTAGGATTCTCTTTTTAACCTGTTCCTTAAAACACTAGTGGTTAGGAAATCTATTGGAGGCAGAAGCAGTCAAGGGTAGCTTAGGGTTAGGGTTAGGGTTAGGGTACGGCTTAGGGTACGGTTTCGGGTACGGGTTCGGGTACGGGTTCGGGTACGGGTTTGGGTATGGCGTAGGGTATGGTTTAGGGTTAGGGTTAGGGTTAGTTTGAGGGTTAGGGCTCGGTTTAGGGTACGGGTTAGGATTAGGGTACGTGTTAGGGTTAGGGTAGAGGTTAGGGTTAGAGTACGCGTTAGGGTTAGGGTAGTTATTAAACCTATCCCACTCTCTAGATACCCCTTAGCACTTCAAGGAATATTATTTGGGGGTCCAGCCATGGAGAAGAGTTTAGACACTAGGAGAAGATAAGGAACACACCCATTATCAACAAATCACATTAGGATTCTCTTTTTAACCTGTTCCTTAAAACACTAGTGCTTAGGAAATCTATTGGAGGCAGAAGCAGTCAAGGGTAGCTTAGGGTTAGGGTTAGGGTTATTGTTACGGTAAGGCTTAGGGTACGGGTTCGGGTACGGGTTCGGGTACGGCATAGGGTATGTGTTAAGGTTAGGGTTAGGGTTAGTTTGGGGGTTAGGGCTCGGTTTAGGGTACGGGTTAGGATTAGGGTACGTGTTAGGGTTAGGGTAGGGGTTAGGGTTAGGGTACGCGTTAGGATTACTGTAGTTATTAAACTTATCCCACTCTCTAGATACCCCTTAGCACGTCAAGGAATATTATTTGGGGGTCCAGCCATGGAGAAGAGTTTAGACACTAGGAGAAGATAAGGAACACACCCATTATCAAGAAATCACATTAGGATTCTCTTTTTAACCTGTTCCTTAAAACACTAGTGCTTAGGAAATCTATTGGAGGCAGAAGCAGTCAAGGGTAGCTTAGTAACCCTAAGGGTTAGGTTTAGGGTTAGGGTTAGGGTTAGTGTTAGGGTACGGATTCGGGTACGGGTTCGGGTACGGCGTAGGGTATGGGTTAGTGTTAGGGTTAGGGTTAGTTTGAGGGTTAGGGCTCGGTTTAGGGTACGGGTTAGGATTAGGGTACGTGTTAGGGTTAGGGTAGGGGTTAGGGTTAGGGTATGCGTTAGGGTTAGGGTAGTTATTAAACCTATCCCACTCTCTAGATACCCCTTAGCACGTCAAGGAATATTATTTGGGGGTCCAGCCATGGAGAAGAGTTTAGACACTAGGAGAAGATAAGGAACACACCCATTATCAAGAAATCACATTAGGATTCTCTTTTTAACCTGTTCCTTAAAACACTAGTGCTTAGGAAATCTATTGGAGGCAGAAGCAGTCAAGGGTAGCTTAGGGTTAGGGTTAGGGTTAGGGTACGGCTTAGGGTACGGGTTCGGGTACGGGTTTGGGTATGGCGTAGGGTATGGGTTAGGGTTAGGGTTAGGGTTAGTTTGAGGGTTAGGGCTCGGTTTAGGGTTCGGGTTAAGATTAGGGTACGTGTTAGGGTTAGGGTAGGGGTTAGGGTTAGGGTACGCGTTAGGGTTAGGGTAGTTATTAAACCTATCCCACTCTCTAGATACCCTTTAGCACGTCAAGGAATATTATTTGGGGGTCCAGCCATGGAGAAGAGTTTAGACACTAGGAGAAGATAAGGAACACACCCATTATCCTGAAATCACATTAGGATTCTCTTTTTAACCTGTTCCTTAATACACTAGTGCTTAGGAAATCTATTAGAGGCAGAAGCAGTGAAGGGTAGCTTAGGGTTAGGGTTAGGGTTAGGTTTAGGGTTAGGGTTAGGGTACGGCGTAGGGAACGGGTTCGGGTACGGGTTCGGGTACGGCGTAGGGTATGGGTTAGGGTTAGGGTTAGGGTTAGTTTGAGGGTTAGGGCTCGGTTTAGGGTACGGGTTAGGATAAGTGTACGTGTTAGGGTTAGGGTAGAGGTTAGGGTTAGGGTACGCGTTAGGGTTAGGGTAGTTATTAAACCTATCCCACTCTCTAGATACCCCTTAGCACATCAAGGAATATTATTTGGGGGTCCAGCCATGGAGAAGAGTTTAGACACTAGGAGAAGATAAGGAACACACCCATTATCAAGAAATCACATTACGATTCTCTTTTTAACGTGTTCCTTAAAACACTAGTGCTTAGGAAATCTATTGGAGGCAGAAGCAGTCAAGGGTAGCTTAGGGTTAGGGTTAGGGTTAGGGTTAGGGTTATTGTTAGGGTAAGGCTTAGAGTACGGGTTCGGGTACGGGTTCGGGTACGGCGTAGGGTATGGGTTAGGGTTAGGGTTAGGGTTAGTTTGAGGGTTAGGGCTCGGTTTAGGGTACGGGTTAGGATTAGTGTACGTGTTAGGTTTAGGGTAGGTGTTAGGGTTAGGGTACGCGTTAGGGTTAGGGTTAGGGTTAGGGTTAGGGTTAGGTTTAGGGTTAGGGTTAGGGTTAGGGTTAGGGATAGGGTTAGGGTAGGGGTTAGGGTTAGGGTACGCGTTAGGGTTAGGGTAGTTATTAAACCTATCCCACTCTCTAGATACCCCTTAGCACGTCAAGGAATATTATTTGGGGGTCCAGCCATGGAGAAGAGTTTAGACACTAGGAGAAGATAAGGAACACACCCATTATCAAGAAATCACATTAGGATTCTCTTTTTAACCTGTTCCTTAAAACACTAGTGCTTAGGAAATCTATTGGAGGCAGAAGCAGTCAAGGGTAGCTTAGGGTTAGGTTTAGGGTTATTGTTAGGGTAAGGCTTAGGGTACGGGTTCGGGTACGGCATAGGGTATGGGTTAGGGTTAGGGTTAGGGTTAGTTTGGGGTTTAGGGCTCGGTTTAGGGTACGGGTTAGGATTAGGTTACGTGTTAGGGTTAGGGTAGGGGTTAGGGTTAGGGTACGCGTTAGGATTACTGTAGTTATTAAACCTATCCCACTCTCTAGATACCCCTTAGCACGTCAAGGAATATTATTTGGGGGTCCAGCCATGGAGAAGAGTTTAGACACTAGGAGAAGATAAGGAACACACCCATTATCAAGAAATCACATTAGGATTCTCTTTTTAACCTGTTCCTTAAAACACTAGTGCTTAGGAAATCTATTGGAGGCAGAAGCAGTCAAGGGTAGCTTAGGGTTAGGGTTAGGGTTAGGGTACGGCTTAGGGTACGGGTTCGGGTATGGGTTCGGGTACGGGTTTGGGTATGGCGTAGGATAGGGGTTAGGGTTAGGGTTAGGGTTAGTTTGAGGGTTAGGGCTTGGTTTAGGGTACGGGTTAGGATTAGGGTACGTGTTAGGGTTAGGGTAGGGGTTAGGGTTAGGGTACGCGTTAGGGTTAGGGTAGTTATTAAACCTATCCCACTCTCTAGATACCCCTTAGCACGTCAAGGAATATTATTTGGGTGTCCAGCCATGGAGAAGAGTTTAGACACTAAGAGAAGATAAGGAACACACCCATTATCAAGAAATCACATTAGGATTCTCTTTTTAACCTGTTCCTTAAAACACTAGTGCTTAGGAAATCTATTGGAGGCAGAAGCAGTCAAGGGTATCTTAGGGTTAGGGTTAGGGTTAGGGTTAGGGTTAGGGTACGGCTTAGGGTACGGGTTCGGGTACGGGTTCGTGTATGGCGTAGGGTATGGGTTAGTGTTAGGGTTAGGGTTAGTTTGAAGGTTAGGGCTCTGTTTAGGGTACGGGTTAGGATTAGGGTTCGTGTTAGGGTTAGGGTAGGGGTTAGGGTTAGGGTACGCGTTAGGGTTAGGGTAGTTATTAAACCTATCCCACTCTCTAGATACCCCTTAGCACGTCAAGGAATATTATTTGGGGGTCCAGCCATGGAGAAGAGTTTAGACACTAGGAGAAGTTAAGGAACACACCCATTATCCTGAAATCACATTAGGATTTTATTTTTAACCTGTTCCTTAAAACACTAGTGCTTAGGAAATCTATAGGAGGCAGAAGCAGTCAAGGGTAGCTTAGGGTTAGGTTTAGGGTTAGGGTTAGGGTACGGCTTAGGATACGGATTCGGGTACGGGTTCGGGTACGGCGTAGGGTATGGGTTAGGGTTAGGGTTAGGGTTAGTTTGAGGGTTAGGGCTCGGTTTAGGGTACGGGTTAGGATTAGGGTACGTGTTAGTGTTAGGGTACGCGTTAGGGTTAGGGTAGTTATTAAACCTATCCCACTCTCTAGATACCCCTTAGCACGTCAAGGAATATTATTTGGGGGTCCAGCCATGGAGAAGAGTATAGACACTAGGAGAAGATAAGGAAAACACCCATTATCAAGAAATCACATTAGGATTCTCTTTTTAACCTGTTCCTTAAAACACTAGTGCTTAGGAAATCTATTGGAGGCAGAAGCAGTCAAGGGTAGCTTAGGGTTAGGGTTAGGGTTAGGGTTAGGGTTAGTGTTAGGGTACGGGTTCGGGTACGGGTTCGGGTACGGCGTAGGGTATGGGTTAGGGTTAGGGTTAGGGTTAGTTTGAGGGTTAGGGCTCGGTTTAGGGTACGGGTTAGGATTAGGGTACGTGTTAGGGTTGGGGTAGGGGTTAGGGTTAGGGTACGCGTTAGGGTTACGGTAGTTATTAAACCTATCCCACTCTCTAGATACCCCTTAGCACGTCAAGGAATATTATTTGGGGGTCCAGCCATGGAGAAGGGTTTAGACACTAGGAGAAGATAAGGAACACACCCATTATCAAGAAATCACATTAGGATTCTCTTTTTAACCTGTTCCTTAAAACACTAGTGCTTAGGAAATCTATTGGAGGCAGAAGCAGTCAAGGATATCTTAGGGTTAGGGTTAGGGTTAGGGTTAGGGTTAGTGTTAGGGTACGGGTTCGGGTACGGTTTTGGGTATGGCGTAGGGTATGGTTTAGGGTTAGGGTTAGGGTTAGTTTGAGGGTTAGGGCTCGGTTTAGGGTACGGGTTAGGATTAGGGTACGTGTTAGGGTTAGGGTAGAGGTTAGGGCTAGGGTACGCGTTAGGGTTAGGGTAGTTATTAAACCTATCCCACTCTCTAGATACCCCTTAGCACGTCAAGGAATATTATTTGGGGGTCCAGCCATGGAGAAGAGTTTAGACACTAGGAGAAGATAAGGAACACACCCATTATCAAGAAATCACATTAGGATTCTCTTTTTAACCTGTTCCTTAAAACACTAGTGCTTAGGAAATCTATTGGAGGCAGAAGCAGTCAAGGGTAGCTTAGGGTTAGGGTTAGGGTTAGGGTTAGGGTTAGTGTTAGGGTACGGGTTCGGGTACGGGTTCGGGTACGGCGTAGGGTATGGGTTAGTGTTAGGGTTAGGGTTAGTTTGAGGGTTAGTGCTCGGTTTAGGGTACAGGTTAGGATTAGGGTACGTGTTAGGGTTAGGGTAGGGGTTAGGGTTAGGGTACGCGTTAGGGTTACGGTAGTTATTAAACCTATCCCACTCTCTAGATACCCCTTAGCACGTCAAGGAATATTATTTGGGGGTCCAGCCATGGAGAAGAGTTTAGACACTAGGAGAAGAAAAAGAACACACCCATTATCAAGAAATCACATTAGGATTCTCTTTTTAACCTGTTCCTTAAAACACTAGTGCTTAGGAAATCTATTGGAGGCAGAAGCAGTCAAGGGTAGCTTAGGGTTAGGGTTAGGGTTAGGGTACGGCTTAGGGTACGGTTTCGGGTACAGGTTCGGGTACGGGTTTGGGTATGGCGTAGGGTATGGTTTAGGGTTAGGGTTAGGGTTAGTTTGAGGGTTAGGGCTCGGTTTAGGGTACGGGTTAGGATTAGGGTACGTGTTAGGGTTAGGGTAGAGGTTAGGGTTAGAGTACGCGTTAGGGTTAGGGTAGTTATTAAACCTATCCCTCTCTCTAGATACCCCTTAGCACGTCAAGGAATATTATTTGGGGGTCCAGCCATGGAGAAGAGTTTAGACACTAGGAGAAGATAAGGAACACACCCATTATCAAGAAATCACATTAGGATTCTCTTTTTAACCTGTTCCTTAAAACACTAGTGCTTAGGAAATCTATTGGAGGCAGAAGCAGTCAAGGGTAGATTAGGGTTAGGGTTACGGTTAGGGTACGGCTTAGGGTACGGGTTCGGGTACGGGTTCGGTTACGGGTTTGGGTATGGCGTAGGATAGGGGTTAGGGTTAGGGTTAGGGTTAGTTTGAGGGTTAGGGCTCGGTTTAGGGTACGGGTTAGGATTAGGGTATGGGTTAGGGTTAGGGTTAGTTTGAGGGTTAGGGCTCGGTTTAGGGTACGGGTTAGGATTAGGGTACCTGTTAGGGTTAGGGTATGGGTTAGGGTTAGGGTACGTGTTAGGGTTAGTGTAGTTATTAAACCTATCCCACTCTCTAGATACCCCTTAGCACGTCAAGGAATATTATTTGGGATTCCAGCCATGGAGAAGAGTTTAGACACTAGGAGAAGATAAGGAACACACCCATTATCAAGAAATCACATTAGGATTCTCTTTTTAACCTGTTCCTTAAAACACTAGTGCTTAGGAAATCTATTGGAGGCAGAAGCAGTCAAGGGTAGCTTAGGGTTAGGGTTAGGGTTAGGGCTAGGGTTAGGGCACGGCTTAGGGTACGGGTTCGGGTACGGGTTCGGGTTCGGCATAGGGTATGGGTTAGGTTTAGGGTTAGGGTTAGTTTGAGGGTTAGGGCTCGGTTTAGGGTACGGGTTAGGATTAGGGTACGTGTTAGGGTTAGGGTAGGGGTTAGGGTTAGGGTACGCGTTAGGGTTAGGGTAGTTATTAAACCTATCCCACTCTCTAGATACCCCTTAGCACGTCAAGGAATATTATTTGGGGGTCCAGCCATGGAGAAGAGTTTAGACACTAGGAGAAGATAAGGAACACACCCATTATCAAGAAATCACATTAGGATTCTCTTTTTAACCTGTTCCTTAAAACACTAGTGCTTAGGAAATCTATTGGAGGCAGAAGCAGTGAAGGGTAGCTTAGGGTTAGGGTTACGGTTAGGGTTAGGGTTAGTGTTAGGGTACGGATTCGGGTACGGGTTCGGGTACGGCGTAGGGTATGGGTTAGGGTTAGGGTTAGGGTTAGTTTGAGGGTTAGGGCTCGGTTTAGGGTACGGGTTAGGATTAGGGTACGTGTTAGGGTTAGGGTAGGGGTTAGGGTTAGGGTACGCGTTAGGGTTAGGGTAGTTATTAAACCTATCCCACTCTCTAGATACCCCTTAGCACGTCAAGGAATATTATTTGGGGGTCCAGCCATGGAGAAGAGTTTAGACCCTAGGAGAAGATAAGGAACACACCCATTATCAAGAAATCACATTAGGATTCTCTTTTTAACCTGTTCCTTAAAACACTAGTGCTTAGGAAATCTATTGGAGGCAGAAGCAGTCAAGGGTAGCTTAGGGTTAGGGTTAGGGTTAGGGTACGGCTTAGGGTACGGGTTCGGGTACGGGTTTGGGTATGGCGTAGGGTATGGGTTAGGGTTAGGGTTAGGGTTAGTTTGAGGGTTAGGGCTCGGTTTAGGGTTCGGGTTAAGATTAGGGTACGTGTTAGGGTTAGGGTAGGGGTTAGGGTTAGGGTACGCGTTAGGGTTAGGGTAGTTATTAAACCTATCCCACTCTCTAGATACCCTTTAGCACGTCAAGGAATATTATTTGGGGGTCCAGCCATGGAGAAGAGTTTAGACACTAGGAGAAGATAAGGAACACACCCATTATCCTGAAATCACATTAGGATTCTCTTTTTAACCTGTTCCTTAATACACTAGTGCTTAGGAAATCTATTAGAGGCAGAAGCAGTGAAGGGTAGCTTAGGGTTAGGGTTAGGGTTAGGTTTAGGGTTAGGGTTAGGGTACGGCGTAGGGAACGGGTTAGGGTACGGGTTCGGGTACGGCGTAGGGTATGGGTTAGGGTTAGGGTTAGGGTTAGTTTGAGGGTTAGGGCTCGGTTTAGGGTACGGGTTAGGATAAGTGTACGTGTTAGGGTTAGTGTAGAGGTTAGGGTTAGGGTACGCGTTAGGGTTAGGGTAGTTATTAAACCTATCCCACTCTGTAGATACCCCTTAGCACGTCAAGGAATATTATTTGGGGGTTCAGCCATGGAGAAGAGTTTAGACACTAGGAGAAGATAAGGAACACACCCATTATCAAGAAATCACATTAGGATTCTCTTTTTAACCTGTTCCTTAAAACACTAGTGCTTAGGAAATCTATTGGAGGCAGAAGCAGTCAAGGGTAGCTTAGGGTTAGGGTACGGCTTAGGGTACGGTTTCGGGTACGGGTTCGGGTACGGGTTTGGGTATGGCGTAGGGTATGGTTTAGGGTTAGGGTTAGGGTTAGTTTGAGGGTTAGGGCTCGGTTTAGGGTACGGGTTAGGATTAGGGTACGTGTTAGGGTTAGGGTAGAGGTTAGGGCTAGGGTACGCGTTAGGGTTAGGGTAGTTATTAAACCTATCCCACTCTCTAGATACCCCTTAGCACGTCAAGGAATATTATTTGGGGGTCCAGCCATGGAGAAGAGTTTAGACCCTAGGAGAAGATAAGGAACACACCCATTATCAAGAAATCACATTAGGATTCTCTTTTTAACCTGTTCCTTAAAACACTAGTGCTTAGGAAATCTATTGGAGGCAGAAGCAGTCAAGGGTAGCTTAGGGTTAGGGTTAGGGTTAGGGTACGGCTTAGGGTACGGTTTCGGGTACGGGTTCGGGTACGGGTTTGGGTATGGCGTAGGGTATGGTTTAGGGTTAGGGTTAGGGTTAGTTTGAGGGTTAGGGCTCGGTTTAGGGTACGGGTTAGGATTAGGGTACGTGTTAGGGTTAGGGTAGAGGTTAGGGTTAGAGTACGCATTAGGGTTAGGGTAGTTATTAAACCTATCCCACTCTCTAGATACCCCTTAGCACGTCAAGGAATATTATTTGGGGGTCCAGCCATGGAGAAGGGTTTAGACACTAGGAGAAGATAAGGAACACACCCATTATCAAGAAATCACATTAGGATTCTCTTTTTAACCTGTTCCTTAAAACACTAGTGCTTAGGAAATCTATTGGAGGCAGAAGCAGTCAAGGATATCTTAGGGTTAGGGTTAGGGTTAGGGTTAGGGTTAGTGTTAGGGTACGGGTTCGGGTACGGGTTTGGGTATGGCGTAGGGTATGGTTTAGGGTTAGGGTTAGGGTTAGTTTGAGGGTTAGGGCTCGGTTTATGGTACGGGTTAGGATTAGCGTACGTGTTAGGGTTAGGGTAGAGGTTAGGGCTAGGGTACGCGTTAGGGTTAGGGTAGTTATTAAACCTATCCCACTCTCTAGATACCCCTTAGCACGTCAAGGAATATTATTTGGGGGTCCAGCCATGGAGAAGAGTTTAGACACTAGGAGAAGATAAGGAACACACCCATTATCAAGAAATCACATTAGGATTCTCTTTTTAACCTGTTCCTTAAAACACTAGTGCTTAGGAAATCTATTGGAGGCAGAAGCAGTCAAGGGTAGCTTAGGGATAGGGTTAGGGTTAGGGTTAGCGTTAGTGTTAGGGTACGGGTTCGGGTACGGGTTCGGAAACGGCGTAGGGTATGGGTTAGGGTTAGGGTTAGGGTTAGTTTGAGGGTTAGTGCTCGGTTTAGGGTACAGGTTAGGATTAGGATACGTGTTAGGGTTAGGGTAGGGGTTAGGGTTAGGGTACGCGTTAGGGTTACGGTAGTTATTAAACCTATCCCACTCTGTAGATACCCCTTAGCACGTCAAGGAATATTATTTGGGGGTTCAGCCATGGAGAAGAGTTTAGACACTAGGAGAAGATAAGGAACACACCCATTATCAAGAAATCACATTAGGATTCTCTTTTTAACCTGTTCCTTAAAACACTAGTGCTTAGGAAATCTATTGGAGGCAGAAGCAGTCAAGGGTAGCTTAGGGTTAGGGTACGGCTTAGGGTACGGTTTCGGGTACGGGTTCGGGTACGGGTTTGGGTATGGCGTAGGGTATGGTTTAGGGTTAGGGTTAGGGTTAGTTTGAGGGTTAGGGCTCGGTTTAGGGTACGGGTTAGGATTAGGGTACGTGTTAGGGTTAGGGTAGAGGTTAGGGCTAGGGTACGCGTTAGGGTTAGGGTAGTTATTAAACCTATCCCACTCTCTAGATACCCCTTAGCACGTCAAGGAATATTATTTGGGGGTCCAGCCATGGAGAAGAGTTTAGACCCTAGGAGAAGATAAGGAACACACCCATTATCAAGAAATCACATTAGGATTCTCTTTTTAACCTGTTCCTTAAAACACTAGTGCTTAGGAAATCTATTGGAGGCAGAAGCAGTCAAGGGTAGCTTAGGGTTAGGGTTAGGGTTAGGGTACGGCTTAGGGTACGGTTTCGGGTACGGGTTCGGGTACGGGTTTGGGTATGGCGTAGGGTATGGTTTAGGGTTAGGGTTAGGGTTAGTTTGAGGGTTAGGGCTCGGTTTAGGGTACGGGTTAGGATTAGGGTACGTGTTAGGGTTAGGGTAGAGGTTAGGGTTAGAGTACGCATTAGGGTTAGGGTAGTTATTAAACCTATCCCACTCTCTAGATACCCCTTAGCACGTCAAGGAATATTATTTGGGGGTCCAGCCATGGAGAAGGGTTTAGACACTAGGAGAAGATAAGGAACACACCCATTATCAAGAAATCACATTAGGATTCTCTTTTTAACCTGTTCCTTAAAACACTAGTGCTTAGGAAATCTATTGGAGGCAGAAGCAGTCAAGGATATCTTAGGGTTAGGGTTAGGGTTAGGGTTAGGGTTAGTGTTAGGGTACGGGTTCGGGTACGGGTTTGGGTATGGCGTAGGGTATGGTTTAGGGTTAGGGTTAGGGTTAGTTTGAGGGTTAGGGCTCGGTTTATGGTACGGGTTAGGATTAGCGTACGTGTTAGGGTTAGGGTAGAGGTTAGGGCTAGGGTACGCGTTAGGGTTAGGGTAGTTATTAAACCTATCCCACTCTCTAGATACCCCTTAGCACGTCAAGGAATATTATTTGGGGGTCCAGCCATGGAGAAGAGTTTAGACACTAGGAGAAGATAAGGAACACACCCATTATCAAGAAATCACATTAGGATTCTCTTTTTAACCTGTTCCTTAAAACACTAGTGCTTAGGAAATCTATTGGAGGCAGAAGCAGTCAAGGGTAGCTTAGGGATAGGGTTAGGGTTAGGGTTAGCGTTAGTGTTAGGGTACGGGTTCGGGTACGGGTTCGGAAACGGCGTAGGGTATGGGTTAGGGTTAGGGTTAGGGTTAGTTTGAGGGTTAGTGCTCGGTTTAGGGTACAGGTTAGGATTAGGATACGTGTTAGGGTTAGGGTAGGGGTTAGGGTTAGGGTACGCGTTAGGGTTACGGTAGTTATTAAACCTATCCCACTCTCTAGATACCCCTTAGCACGTCAAGGAATATTATTTGGGGGTCCAGCCATGGAGAAGAGTTTAGACACTAGGAGAAGAAAAGGAACACACCCATTATCAAGAAATCACATTAGGATTCTCTTTTTAACCTGTTCCTTAAAACACTAGTGGTTAGGAAATCTATTGGAGGCAGAAGCAGTCAAGGGTAGCTTAGGGTTAGGGTTAGGGTTAGGGTACGGCTTAGGGTACGGTTTCGGGTACGGGTTCGGGTACGGGTTTGGGTATGGCGTAGGGTATGGTTTAGGGTTAGGGTTAGGGTTAGTTTGAGGGTTAGGGCTCGGTTTAGGGTACGGGTTAGGATTAGGGTACGTGTTAGGGTTAGGGTAGAGGTTAGGGTTAGAGTACGCGTTAGGGTTAGGGTAGTTATTAAACCTATCCCACTCTCTAGATACCCCTTAGCACTTCAAGGAATATTATTTGGGGGTCCAGCCATGGAGAAGAGTTTAGACAGTAGGAGAAGATAAGGAACACACCCATTATCAACAAATCACATTAGGATTCTCTTTTTAACCTGTTCCTTAAAACACTAGTGCTTAGGAAATCTATTGGAGGCAGAAGCAGTCAAGGGTAGCTTAGGGTTAGGGTTAGGGTTATTGTTACGGTAAGGCTTAGGGTACGGGTTCGGGTACGGGTTCGGGTACGGCATAGGGTATGTGTTAAGGTTAGGGTTAGGGTTAGTTTGGGGGTTAGGGCTCGGTTTAGGGTACGGGTTAGGATTAGGGTACGTGTTAGGGTTAGGGTAGGGGTTAGGGTTAGGGTACGCGTTAGGATTACTGTAGTTATTAAACTTATCCCACTCTCTAGATACCCCTTAGCACGTCAAGGAATATTATTTGGGGGTCCAGCCATGGAGAAGAGTTTAGACACTAGGAGAAGATAAGGAACACACCCATTATCAAGAAATCACATTAGGATTCTCTTTTTAACCTGTTCCTTAAAACACTAGTGCTTAGGAAATCTATTGGAGGCAGAAGCAGTCAAGGGTAGCTTAGGGTTAGGGTTAGGGTTAGGGCTAGGGTTAGGGCACGGCTTAGGGTACGGTTTCGGGTACGGGTTCGGGTACGGCATAGGGTATGGGTTAGTTTTAGGGTTAGGGTTAGTTTGAGGGTTAGGGCTCGGTTTAGGGTACGGGTTAGGATTAGGGTACGTGTTAGGTTTAGGGTAGGGGTTAGGGTTAGGGTACGCGTTAGGTTTAGGGTAGTTATTAAACCTATCCCACTCTCTAGATACCCCTTAGCACGTCAAGGAATATTATTTGGGGGTCCAGCCATGGAGAAGAGTTTAGACAATAGGAGAAGATAAGGAACACACCCATTATCAAGAAATCACATTAGGATTCTCTTTTTAACCTGTTCCTTAAAACACTAGTGCTTAGGAAATCTATTGGAGGCAGAATCAGTCAAGGGTAGCTTAGGGTTAGGGTTAGGGCTAGGGTACGGCTTAGGGTACGGGTTCGGGTACGGGTTCGGGTACGGGTTCGGGTACGGCGTAGGGTATGGGTTAGGGTTAGGGTTAGGGTTAGTTTGAGGGTTAGGGCTCGGTTTAGGTTACGGGTTACGATTAGGGTACGAGTTAGGGTTAGGGTACGGGTTAGGGTTAGGGTACGCGTTAGGGTTAGGGTAGTTATTAAACCTATCCCACTCTCTAGATACCCCTTAGCACGTCAAAGAATATTATTTGGGGGTCCAGCCATGGAGAAGAGTTTAGACAGTAGGAGAAGATAAGGAACACACCCATTATCAAGAAATCACATTAGGATTCTCTTTTTAACCTGTTCCTTAAAACACTAGTGCTTAGGAAATCTATTGGAGGCAGAAGCAGTGAAGGGTAGCTTAGGGTTAGGGTTACGGTTAGGGTTAGGGTTAGTGTTAGGGTACGGATTCGGGTACGGGTTCGGGTACGGCGTAGGGTATGGGTTAGGGTTAGGGTTAGGGTTAGTTTGAGGGTTAGGGCTCATTTAGGGTACGGGTTAGGATTAGGGTACGTGTTAGGGTTAGGGTAGGGGTTAGGGTTAGGGTACGCGTTAGGGTTAGGGTAGTTATTAAACCTATCCCACTCTCTAGATACCCCTTAGCACGTCAAGGAATATTATTTGGGGGTCCAGCCATGGAGAAGAGTTTAGACACTAGGAGAAGATAAGGAACACACCCATTATCAAGAAATCACATTAGGATTCTCTTTTTAACCTGTGCCTTAAAACACTAGTGCTTAGGAAATCTATTGGAGGCAGAATCAGTCAAGGGTAGCTTAGGGTTAGGGTTAGGGTTAGGGTACGGCTTAGGGTACGGGTTCGGGTACGGGTTCGGGTACGGGTTCGGGTACGGCGTAGGGTATGTGTTAGGGTTAGGGTTAGGTTTAGTTTGAGGGTTAGGGCTCGGTTTAGGTTACGGGTTACGATTAGGGTACGAGTTAGGGTTAGGGTACGGGTTAGGGTTAGGGTACGCGTTAGGGTTAGGGTAGTTATTAAACCTATCCCACTCTCTAGATACCCCTTAGCACGTCAAAGAATATTATTTAGGGGTCCAGCCATGGAGAAGAGTTTAGACACTAGGAGAAGATAAGGAACACACCCATTATCAAGAAATCACATTAGGATTCTCTTTTTAACCTGTTCCTTAAAACACTAGTGCTTAGGAAATCTATTGGAGGCAGAAGCAGTGAAGGGTAGCTTAGGGTTAGGGTTACGGTTAGGGTTAGGGTTAGTGTTAGGGTACGGATTCGGGTACGGGTTCGGGTACGGCGTAGGGTATGGGTTAGGGTTAGGGTTAGGGTTAGTTTGAGGGTTAGGGCTCGGTTTAGGGTACGGGTTAGGATTAGGGTACGTGTTAGGGTTAGGGTAGGGGTTAGGGTTAGGTTACGCGTTAGGGTTAGGGTAGTTATTAAACCTATCCCACTCTCTAGATACCCCTTAGCACGTCAAGGAATATTATTTGGGGGTCCAGCCATGGAGAAGAGTTTAGACACTAGGAGAAGATAAGGAACACACCCATTATCAAGAAATCACATTAGGATTCTCTTTTTAACCTGTTCCTTAAAACACTAGTGCTTAGGAAATCTATTGGAGGCAGAAGCAGTCAAGGGTAGCTTAGGGTTAGGGTTAGGGTTATTGTTAGGGTAAGGCTTAGGGTACGGGTTCGGGTACGGGTTCGGGTACGGCATAGGGTATGGGTTAGGGTTAGGGTTAGGTTTAGGGTTAGTTTGGGGGTTAGGGCTCGGTTTAGGGTACGGGTTAGGATTAGGGTACGTGTTAGGGTTAGGGTAGGCCTTAGGGTTAGGGTACGCGTTAGGATTACTGTAGTTATTAAACCTATCCCACTCTCTAGATACCCCTTAGCCCGTCAAGGAATATTATTTGGGGGTCCAGCCATGGAGAAGAGTTTAGACACTAGGAGAAGATAAGGAACACACCCATTATCAAGAAATCACATTAGGATTCTCTTTTTAACCTGTTCCTTAAAACACTAGTGCTTAGGAAATCTATTGGAGGCAGAAGCAGTGAAGGGTAGCTTAGGGTTAGGGTTAGGGTTAGGGTACGGCTTAGGGTACGGGTTCGGGTACGGGTTCGGGTACGGGTTTGGGTATGGCGTAGGATAGGGGTTAGGGTTAGGGTTAGGGTTAGTTTGAGGGTTAGGGCTTGGTTTAGGGTATGGGTTAGGATTAGGGTACGTGTTAGGGTTAGGGTAGGGGTTAGGGTTAGGGTACGCGTTAGGGTTAGGGTAGTTATTAAACCTATCCCACTCTCTAGATACCCCTTAGCACGTCAAGGAATATTATTTGGGGGTCCAGCCATGGAGAAGAGTTTAGACACTAGGAGAAGATAAGGAACACACCCATTATCAAGAAATCACATTAGGATTCTCTTTTTAACCTGTTCCTTAAAACACTAGTGCTTAGGAAATCTATTGGAGGCAGAAGCAGTCAAGGGTAGCTTAGGGTTAGGGTTAGGGTTAGGGTACGGCTTAGGGTACGGGTTCGGGTACGGGTTCGGGTACGGGTTCGGGTACGGCGTAGGGTATGTGTTAGGGTTAGGGTTAGGTTTAGTTTGAGGGTTAGGGCTCGGTTTAGGTTACGGGTTACGATTAGGGTACGAGTTAGGGTTAGGGTACGGGTTAGGGTTAGGGTACGCGTTAGGGTTAGGGTAGTTATTAAACCTATCCCACTCTCTAGATACCCCTTAGCACGTCAAAGAATATTATTTAGGGGTCCAGCCATGGAGAAGAGTTTAGACACTAGGAGAAGATAAGGAACACACCCATTATCAAGAAATCACATTAGGATTCTCTTTTTAACCTGTTCCTTAAAACACTAGTGCTTAGGAAATCTATTGGAGGCAGAAGCAGTGAAGGGTAGCTTAGGGTTAGGGTTACGGTTAGGGTTAGGGTTAGTGTTAGGGTACGGATTCGGGTACGGGTTCGGGTACGGCGTAGGGTATGGGTTAGGGTTAGGGTTAGGGTTAGTTTGAGGGTTAGGGCTCGGTTTAGGGTACGGGTTAGGATTAGGGTACGTGTTAGGGTTAGGGTAGGGGTTAGGGTTAGGTTACGCGTTAGGGTTAGGGTAGTTATTAAACCTATCCCACTCTCTAGATACCCCTTAGCACGTCAAGGAATATTATTTGGGGGTCCAGCCATGGAGAAGAGTTTAGACACTAGGAGAAGATAAGGAACACACCCATTATCAAGAAATCACATTAGGATTCTCTTTTTAACCTGTTCCTTAAAACACTAGTGCTTAGGAAATCTATTGGAGGCAGAAGCAGTCAAGGGTAGCTTAGGGTTAGGGTTAGGGTTATTGTTAGGGTAAGGCTTAGGGTACGGGTTCGGGTACGGGTTCGGGTACGGCATAGGGTATGGGTTAGGGTTAGGGTTAGGTTTAGGGTTAGTTTGGGGGTTAGGGCTCGGTTTAGGGTACGGGTTAGGATTAGGGTACGTGTTAGGGTTAGGGTAGGCGTTAGGGTTAGGGTACGCGTTAGGATTACTGTAGTTATTAAACCTATCCCACTCTCTAGATACCCCTTAGCCCGTCAAGGAATATTATTTGGGGGTCCAGCCATGGAGAAGAGTTTAGACACTAGGAGAAGATAAGGAACACACCCATTATCAAGAAATCACATTAGGATTCTCTTTTTAACCTGTTCCTTAAAACACTAGTGCTTAGGAAATCTATTGGAGGCAGAAGCAGTGAAGGGTAGCTTAGGGTTAGGGTTAGGGTTAGGGTACGGCTTAGGGTACGGGTTCGGGTACGGGTTCGGGTACGGGTTTGGGTATGGCGTAGGATAGGGGTTAGGGTTAGGGTTAGGGTTAGTTTGAGGGTTAGGGCTTGGTTTAGGGTATGGGTTAGGATTAGGGTACGTGTTAGGGTTAGGGTAGGGGTTAGGGTTAGGGTACGCGTTAGGGTTAGGGTAGTTATTAAACCTATCCCACTCTCTAGATACCCCTTAGCACGTCAAGGAATATTATTTGGGGGTCCAGCCATGGAGAAGAGTTTAGACACTAGGAGAAGATAAGGAACACACCCATTATCAAGAAATCACATTAGGATTCTCTTTTTAACCTGTTCCTTAAAACACTAGTGCTTAGGAAATCTATTGGAGGCAGAAGCAGTCAAGGGTAGCTTAGGGTTAGGGTTAGGGTTAGGGTACGGCTTAGGGTACGGGTTCGGGTCCGGGTTCGGGTACGGCGTAGGGTATGGGTTAGGGTTAGGGTTAGGGTTAGTTTGAGGGTTAGGGCTCGGTTTAGGGTACGGGTTAGGATTTGTGTACGTGTTAGGGTTAGGGTAGAGGTTAGGGTTAGGGTACGCGTTAGGGTTAGGGTAGTTATTAAACCTATCCCACTCTCTAGATACCCCTTAGCACGTCAAGGAATATTATTTGGGGGTCCAGCCATGGAGAAGAGTTTAGACACTAGGAGAAGATAAGGAACACACCCATTATCAAAAAATCACATTAGGATTCTCTTTTTAACCTGTTCCTTAAAACACTAGTGCTTAGGAAATCTATTGGAGGCAGAAGCAGTCAAGGGTAGCTTAGGGTTAGGGTTAGGGTTAGGGTTAGGGTTAGGGTACGGCTTAGGGTACGGGTTCGGGTACGGGTTCGGGTACAGCATAGGGTATGGGTTAGGGTTAGGGTTAGGGTTAGTTTGAGGGTTAGGGCTCGGTTTAGGGTACGGGTTAGGATTAGGGTACGTGTTAGGGTTAGGGTAGGGGTTAGGGTTAGGGTACGTGTTAGGGTTAGTGTAGTTATTAAACCTATCCCACTCTCTAGATACCCCTTAGCAGTCAAGGAATATTATTTGGGGTTCCAGCCATGGAGAAGAGTTTAGACACTAGGAGAAGATAAGGAACACACCCATTATCAAGAAATCACATTAGGATTCTCTTTTTAACCTGTTCCTTAAAACACTAGTGCTTAGGAAATCTATTGGAGGCAGAAGGAGTCAAGGGTAGCTTAGGGTTAGGGTTAGGGTTAGGGTACGGCTTAGGTTACGGGTTTGGGTACGGATTCGGGTACGGGTTTGGGTATGGCGTAGGATATGGTTTAGGGATAGGGTTAGGGTTAGTTTGAGGGTTAGGGCTCGGTTTAGGGTACGGGTTAAGATTAGGGTACGTGTTAGGGTTAGGGTAGGTGTTAGGGTTAGGGTACGCGTTAGGGTTAGGGTAGTTATTAAACCTATCCCACTCTCTAGATACCCCTTAGCACGTCAAGGAATATTATTTGGGTGTCCAGCCATGGAGAAGAGTTTAGACACTAGGAGAAGATAAGGAACACACCCATTATCAAGAAATCACATTAGGATTCTCTTTTTAACCTGTTCCTTAAAACACTAGTGCTTAGGAAATCTATTGGAGGCAGAAGCAGTCAAGGGTAGCTTAGGGTTAGGGTTAGGGTTAGGGTTAGGGTTAGGGTTAGGGCACGGCTTAGGGTACGGGTTCGGGTACGGGTTCGGATACGGCATAGGGTATGGGTTAGGGTTAGGGTTAGTGTTAGTTTGAGGGTTAGGGCTCGGTTTAGGGTACGGGTTAGGATTAGGGTACGTGTTAGGGTTAGGGTAGGGGTTAGGGTTAGGGTACGTGTTTGGGTTAGTGTAGTTATTAAACCTATCCCACTCTCTAGATACCCCTTAGCACGTCAAGGAATATTATTTGGGTGTCCAGCCATGGAGAAGAGTTTAGACACTAGGAGAAGATAAGGAACACACCCATTATCAAGAAATCACATTAGGATTCTCTTTTTAACCTGTTCCTTAAAACACTAGTGCTTAGGAAATCTATTGGAGGCAGAAGCAGTCAAGGGTAGCTTAGGGTTAGGGTTAGGGTTAGGGTACGGCTTAGGGTACGGGTTCGGGTCCGGGTTCGGGTACGGCGTAGGGTATGGGTTAGGGTTAGGGTTAGGGTTAGTTTGAGGGTTAGGGCTCGGTTTAGGGTACGGGTTAGGTTTTGTGTACGTGTTAGGGTTAGGGTAGAGGTTAGGGTTAGGGTACGCGTTAGGGTTAGGGTAGTTATTAAACCTATCCCACTCTCTAGATACCCCTTAGCACGTCAAGGAATATTATTTGGGGGTCCAGACATGGAGAAGAGTTTAGACACTAGGAGAAGATAAGGAACACACCCATTATCAAAAAATCACATTAGGATTCTCTTTTTAACCTGTTCCTTAAAACACTAGTGCTTAGGAAATCTATTGGAGGCAGAAGCAGTCAAGGGTAGCTTAGGGTTAGGGTTAGGGTTAGGGTTAGGGTTAGGGTACGGCTCAGGGTACGGGTTCGGGTTCGGGTACGGCATAGGGTATGGGTTAGGGTTAGGGTTAGGGTTAGTTTGAGGGTTAGGGCTCGGTTTAGGGTACGGGTTAGGATTAGGGTACGTGTTAGGGTTAGGGTAGGGGTTAGGGTTAGGGTACGTGTTAGGGTTAGTGTAGTTATTAAACCTATCCCACTCTCTAGATACCCCTTAGCACGTCAAGGAATATTATTTGGGGTTCCAGCCATGGAGAAGAGTTTAGACACTAGGAGAAGATAAGGAACACACCCATTATCAAGAAATCACATTAGGATTCTCTTTTTAACCTGTTCCTTAAAACACTAGTGCTTAGGAAATCTATTGGAGGCAGAAGCAGTCAAGGGTAGCTTAGGGTTAGGGTTAGGGTTAGGGTACGGCTTAGGTTACGGGTTCGGGTACAGATTCGGGTACGGGTTTCGGTATGGCGTAGGATATGGTTTAGGGATAGGGTTAGGGTTAGTTTGAGGGTTAGGGCTCGGTTTAGGGTACGGGTTAAGATTAGGGTACGTGTTAGGGTTAGGGTAGGGGTTAGGGTTAGGGTACGCGTTAGGGTTAGGGTAGTTATTAAACCTATCCCACTCTCTAGATACCCCTTAGCACGTCAAGGAATATTATTTGGGTGTCCAGCCATGGAGAAGAGTTTAGACACTAGGAGAAGATAAGGAACACACCCATTATCAAGAAATCACATTAGGATTCTCTTTTTAACCTGTTCCTTAAAACACTAGTGCTTAGGAAATCTATTGGAGGCAGAAGCAGTCAAGGGTAGCTTAGGGTTAGGGTTAGGGTTAGGGCTAGGGTTAGGGCACGGCTTAGGGTACGGGTTCGGGTACGGGTTCGGGTACGGCATAGGGTATGGGTTAGTTTTAGGGTTAGGGTTAGTTTGAGGGTTAGGGCTCGGTTTAGGGTACGGGTTAGGATTAGGGTACGTGTTAGGGTTAGGGTAGGGGTTAGGGTTAGGGTACGCGTTAGGGTTAGGGTAGTTATTAAACCTATCCCACTCTCTAGATACCCCTTAGCACGTCAAGGAATATTATTTGGGGGTCCAGCCATGGAGAAGAGTTTAGACACTAGGAGAAGATAAGGAACACACCCATTATCAAGAAATCACATTAGGATTCTCTTTTTAACCTGTGCCTTAAAACACTAGTGCTTAGGAAATCTATTGGAGGCAGAATAAGTCAAGGGTAGCTTAGGGTTAGGGTTAGGGTTAGGGTACGGCTTAGGGTACGGGTTCGGGTACGGGTTCGGGTACGGGTTCGGGTACGGCGTAGGGTATGTGTTAGGGTTAGGGTTAGGTTTAGTTTGAGGGTTAGGGCTCGGTTTAGGTTACGGGTTACGATTAGGGTACGAGTTAGGGTTAGGGTACGGGTTAGGGTTAGGGTACGCGTTAGGGTTAGGGTAGTTATTAAACCTATCCCACTCTCTAGATACCCCTTAGCACGTCAAAGAATATTATTTAGTGGTCCAGCCATGGAGAAGAGTTTAGACACTAGGAGAAGATAAGGAACACACCCATTATCAAGAAATCACATTAGGATTCTCTTTTTAACCTGTTCCTTAAAACACTAGTGCTTAGGAAATCTATTGGAGGCAGAAGCAGTGAAGGGTAGCTTAGGGTTAGGGTTACGGTTAGGGTTAGGGTTAGTGTTAGGGTACGGATTCGGGTACGGGTTCGGGTACGGCGTAGGGTATGGGTTAGGGTTAGGGTTAGGGTTAGTTTGAGGGTTAGGGCTCGGTTTAGGGTACGGGTTAGGATTAGGGTACGTGTTAGGGTTAGGGTAGGGGTTAGGGTTAGGTTACGCGTTAGGGTTAGGGTAGTTATTAAACCTATCCCACTCTCTAGATACCCCTTAGCACGTCAAGGAATATTATTTGGGGGTCCAGCCATGGAGAAGAGTTTAGACACTAGGAGAAGATAAGGAACACACCCATTATCAAGAAATCACATTAGGATTCTCTTTTTAACCTGTTCCTTAAAACACTAGTGCTTAGGAAATCTATTGGAGGCAGAAGCAGTCAAGGGTAGCTTAGGGTTAGGGTTAGGGTTATTGTTAGGGTAAGGCTTAGGGTACGGGTTCGGGTACGGGTTCGGGTACGGCATAGGGTATGGGTTAGGGTTAGGGTTAGGGTTAGGGTTAGTTTGGGGGTTAGGGCTCGGTTTAGGGTACGGGTTAGGATTAGGGTACGTGTTAGGGTTAGGGTAGGCGTTAGGGTTAGGGTACGCGTTAGGATTACTGTAGTTATTAAACCTATCCCACTCTCTAGATACCCCTTAGCACGTCAAGGAATATTATTTGGGGGTCCAGCCATGGAGAAGAGTTTAGACACTAGGAGAAGATAAGGAACACACCCATTATCAAGAAATCACATTAGGATTCTCTTTTTAACCTGTTCCTTAAAACACTAGTGCTTAGGACATCTATTGAAGGCAGAAGCAGTCAAGGGAAGCTTAGGGTTAGGGTTAGGGTTAGGGTACGGCTTAGGGTACGGGTTCGGGTACGGGTTCGGGTACGGGTTTGGGTATGGCGTAGGATAGGGGTTAGGGTTAGGGTTAGGGTTAGTTTGAGGGTTAGGGCTTGGTTTAGGGTATGGGTTAGGATTAGGGTACGTGTTAGGGTTAGGGTAGGGGTTAGGGTTAGGGTACGCGTTAGGGTTAGGGTAGTTATTAAACCTATCCCACTCTCTAGATACCCCTTAGCACGTCAAGGAATATTATTTGGGGGTCCAGCCATGGAGAAGAGTTTAGACACTAGGAGAAGATAAGGAACACACCCATTATCAAGAAATCACATTAGGATTCTCTTTTTAACCTGTTCCTTAAAACACTAGTGCTTAGGAAATCTATTGGAGGCAGAAGCAGTCAAGGGTAGCTTAGGGTTAGGGTTAGGGTTAGGGTACGGCTTAGGGTACGGGTTCGGGTCCGGGTTCGGGTACGGCGTAGGGTATGGGTTAGGGTTAGGGTTAGGGTTAGTTTGAGGGTTAGGGCTCGGTTTAGGGTACGGGTTAGGATTTGTGTACGTGTTAGGGTTAGGGTAGAGGTTAGGGTTAGGGTACGCGTTAGGGTTAGGGTAGTTATTAAACCTATCCCACTCTCTAGATACCCCTTAGCACGTCAAGGAATATTATTTGGGGGTCCAGCCATGGAGAAGAGTTTAGACACTAGGAGAAGATAAGGAACACACCCATTATCAAAAAATCACATTAGGATTCTCTTTTTAACCTGTTCCTTAAAACACTAGTGCTTAGGAAATCTATTGGAGGCAGAAGCAGTCAAGGGTAGCTTAGGGTTAGGGTTAGGGTTAGGGTTAGGGTTAGGGTACGGCTTAGGGTACGGGTTCGGGTACGGGTTCGGGTAGAGCATAGGGTATGGGTTAGGGTTAGGGTTAGGGTTAGTTTGAGGGTTAGGGCTCGGTTTAGGGTACGGGTTAGGATTAGGGTACGAGTTAGGGTTAGGGTACGGGTTAGGGTTAGGGTACGCGTTAGGGTTAGGGTAGTTATTAAACCTATCCCACTCTCTAGATACCCCTTAGCACGTCAAAGAATATTATTTAGTGGTCCAGCCATGGAGAAGAGTTTAGACACTAGGAGAAGATAAGGAACACACCCATTATCAAGAAATCACATTAGGATTCTCTTTTTAACCTGTTCCTTAAAACACTAGTGCTTAGGAAATCTATTGGAGGCAGAAGCAGTGAAGGGTAGCTTAGGGTTAGGGTTACGGTTAGGGTTAGGGTTAGTGTTAGGGTACGGATTCGGGTACGGGTTCGGGTACGGCGTAGGGTATGGGTTAGGGTTAGGGTTAGGGTTAGTTTGAGGGTTAGGGCTCGGTTTAGGGTACGGGTTAGGATTAGGGTACGTGTTAGGGTTAGGGTAGGGGTTAGGGTTAGGTTACGCGTTAGGGTTAGGGTAGTTATTAAACCTATCCCACTCTCTAGATACCCCTTAGCACGTCAAGGAATATTATTTGGGGGTCCAGCCATGGAGAAGAGTTTAGACACTAGGAGAAGATAAGGAACACACCCATTATCAAGAAATCACATTAGGATTCTCTTTTTAACCTGTTCCTTAAAACACTAGTGCTTAGGAAATCTATTGGAGGCAGAAGCAGTCAAGGGTAGCTTAGGGTTAGGGTTAGGGTTATTGTTAGGGTAAGGCTTAGGGTACGGGTTCGGGTACGGGTTCGGGTACGGCATAGGGTATGGGTTAGGGTTAGGGTTAGGGTTAGGGTTAGTTTGGGGGTTAGGGCTCGGTTTAGGGTACGGGTTAGGATTAGGGTACGTGTTAGGGTTAGGGTAGGCGTTAGGGTTAGGGTACGCGTTAGGATTACTGTAGTTATTAAACCTATCCCACTCTCTAGATACCCCTTAGCACGTCAAGGAATATTATTTGGGGGTCCAGCCATGGAGAAGAGTTTAGACACTAGGAGAAGATAAGGAACACACCCATTATCAAGAAATCACATTAGGATTCTCTTTTTAACCTGTTCCTTAAAACACTAGTGCTTAGGACATCTATTGAAGGCAGAAGCAGTCAAGGGAAGCTTAGGGTTAGGGTTAGGGTTAGGGTACGGCTTAGGGTACGGGTTCGGGTACGGGTTCGGGTACGGGTTTGGGTATGGCGTAGGATAGGGGTTAGGGTTAGGGTTAGGGTTAGTTTGAGGGTTAGGGCTTGGTTTAGGGTATGGGTTAGGATTAGGGTACGTGTTAGGGTTAGGGTAGGGGTTAGGGTTAGGGTACGCGTTAGGGTTAGGGTAGTTATTAAACCTATCCCACTCTCTAGATACCCCTTAGCACGTCAAGGAATATTATTTGGGGGTCCAGCCATGGAGAAGAGTTTAGACACTAGGAGAAGATAAGGAACACACCCATTATCAAGAAATCACATTAGGATTCTCTTTTTAACCTGTTCCTTAAAACACTAGTGCTTAGGAAATCTATTGGAGGCAGAAGCAGTCAAGGGTAGCTTAGGGTTAGGGTTAGGGTTAGGGTACGGCTTAGGGTACGGGTTCGGGTCCGGGTTCGGGTACGGCGTAGGGTATGGGTTAGGGTTAGGGTTAGGGTTAGTTTGAGGGTTAGGGCTCGGTTTAGGGTACGGGTTAGGATTTGTGTACGTGTTAGGGTTAGGGTAGAGGTTAGGGTTAGGGTACGCGTTAGGGTTAGGGTAGTTATTAAACCTATCCCACTCTCTAGATACCCCTTAGCACGTCAAGGAATATTATTTGGGGGTCCAGCCATGGAGAAGAGTTTAGACACTAGGAGAAGATAAGGAACACACCCATTATCAAAAAATCACATTAGGATTCTCTTTTTAACCTGTTCCTTAAAACACTAGTGCTTAGGAAATCTATTGGAGGCAGAAGCAGTCAAGGGTAGCTTAGGGTTAGGGTTAGGGTTAGGGTTAGGGTTAGGGTACGGCTTAGGGTACGGGTTCGGGTACGGGTTCGGGTAGAGCATAGGGTATGGGTTAGGGTTAGGGTTAGGGTTAGTTTGAGGGTTAGGGCTCGGTTTAGGGTACGGGTTAGGATTAGGGTACGTGTTAGGGTTAGGGTAGGGGTTAGGGTTAGGGTACGTGTTAGGGTTAGTGTAGTTATTAAACCTATCCCACTCTCTAGATACCCCTTAGCACGTCAAGGAATATTATTTGGGGTTCCAGCCATGGAGAAGAGTTTAGACACTAGGAGAAGATAAGGAACACACCCATTATCAAGAAATCACATTAGGATTCTCTTTTTAACCTGTTCCTTAAAACACTAGTGCTTAGGAAATCTATTGGAGGCAGAAGGAGTCAAGGGTAGCTTAGGGTTAGGGTTAGGGTTAGGGTACGGCTTAGGTTACGGGTTTGGGTACGGATTCGGGTACGGGTTTGGGTATGGCGTAGGATATGGTTTAGGGATAGGGTTAGGGTTAGTTTGAGGGTTAGGGCTCGGTTTAGGGTACGGGTTAAGATTAGGGTACGTGTTAGGGTTAGGGTAGGGGTTAGGGTTAGGGTACGCGTTAGGGTTAGGGTAGTTATTAAACCTATCCCACTTTCTAGATACCCCTTAGCACGTCAAGGAATATTATTTGGGTGTCCAGCCATGGAGAAGAGTTTAGACACTAGGAGAAGATAAGGAACACACCCATTATCAAGAAATCACATTAGGATTCTCTTTTTAACCTGTTCCTTAAAACACTAGTGCTTAGGAAATCTATTGGAGGCAGAAGCAGTCAAGGGTAGCTTAGGGTTAGGGTTAGGGTTAGGGTTAGGGTTAGGGTTAGGGCACGGCTTAGGGTACGGGTTCGGGTACGGGTTCGGATACGGCATAGGGTATGGGTTAGGGTTAGGGTTAGTGTTAGTTTGAGGGTTAGGGCTCGGTTTAGGGTACGGGTTAGGATTAGGGTACGTGTTAGGGTTAGGGTAGGGGTTAGGGTTAGGGTACGTGTTTGGGTTAGTGTAGTTATTAAACCTATCCCACTCTCTAGATACCCCTTAGCACGTCAAGGAATATTATTTGGGTGTCCAGCCATGGAGAAGAGTTTAGACACTAGGAGAAGATAAGGAACACACCCATTATCAAGAAATCACATTAGGATTCTCTTTTTAACCTGTTCCTTAAAACACTAGTGCTTAGGAAATCTATTGGAGGCAGAAGCAGTCAAGGGTAGCTTAGGGTTAGGGTTAGGGTTAGGGTACGGCTTAGGGTACGGGTTCGGGTCCGGGTTCGGGTACGGCGTAGGGTATGGGTTAGGGTTAGGGTTAGGGTTAGTTTGAGGGTTAGGGCTCGGTTTAGGGTACGGGTTAGGTTTTGTGTACGTGTTAGGGTTAGGGTAGAGGTTAGGGTTAGGGTACGCGTTAGGGTTAGGGTAGTTATTAAACCTATCCCACTCTCTAGATACCCCTTAGCACGTCAAGGAATATTATT
Source organism: Eschrichtius robustus (assembly GCF_028021215.1). Classification (NCBI taxonomy): domain Eukaryota; kingdom Metazoa; phylum Chordata; class Mammalia; order Artiodactyla; family Eschrichtiidae; genus Eschrichtius; species Eschrichtius robustus. Next base: position 100,722,972 of record NC_090837.1, read on the forward strand.
TGGGGGTCCAGACATGGAGAAGAGTTTAGACACTAGGAGAAGATAAGGAACACACCCATTATCAAAAAATCACATTAGGATTCTCTTTTTAACCTGTTCCTTAAAACACTAGTGCTTAGGAAATCTATTGGAGGCAGAAGCAGTCAAGGGTAGCTTAGGGTTAGGGTTAGGGTTAGGGTTAGGGTTAGGGTACGGCTCAGGGTACGGGTTCGGGTTCGGGTACGGCATAGGGTATGGGTTAGGGTTAGGGTTAGGGTTAGTTTGAGGGTTAGGGCTCGGTTTAGGGTACGGGTTAGGATTAGGGTACGTGTTAGGGTTAGGGTAGGGGATAGGGTTACGGTACGTGTTAGGGTTAGTGTAGTTATTAAAACTATCCCACTCTCTAGATACCCCTTAGCACGTCAAGGAATATTATTTGGGGTTCCAGCCATGGAGAAGAGTTTAGACACTAGGAGAAGATAAGGAACACACCCATTATCAAGAAATCACATTAGGATTCTCTTTTTAACCTGTTCCTTAAAACACTAGTGCTTAGGAAATCTATTGGAGGCAGAAGCAGTCAAGGGTAGCTTAGGGTTAGGGTTAGGGTTAGGGTACGGCTTAGGTTACGGGTTCGGGTACAGATTCGGGTACGGGTTTCGGTATGGCGTAGGATATGGTTTAGGGATAGGGTTAGGGTTAGTTTGAGGGTTAGGGCTCGGTTTAGGGTACGGGTTAAGATTAGGGTACGTGTTAGGGTTAGGGTAGGGGTTAGGGTTAGGGTACGCGTTAGGGTTAGGGTAGTTATTAAACCTATCCCACTCTCTAGATACCCCTTAGCACGTCAAGGAATATTATTTGGGTGTCCAGCCATGGAGAAGAGTTTAGACACTAGGAGAAGATAAGGAACACACCCATTATCAAGAAATCACATTAGGATTCTCTTTTTAACCTGTTCCTTAAAACACTAGTGCTTAGGAAATCTATTGGAGGCAGAAGCAGTCAAGGGTAGCTTAGGGTTAGGGTTAGGGTTAGGGCTAGGGTTAGGGCACGGCTTAGGGTACGGGTTCGGGTACGGGTTCGGGTACGGCATAGGGTATGGGTTAGTTTTAGGGTTAGGGTTAGTTTGAGGGTTAGGGCTCGGTTTAGGGTACGGGTTAGGATTAGGGTACGTGTTAGGGTTAGGGTAGGGGTTAGGGTTAGGGTACGCGTTAGGGTTAGGGTAGTTATTAAACCTATCCCACTCTCTAGATACCCCTTAGCACGTCAAGGAATATTATTTGGGGGTCCAGCCATGGAGAAGAGTTTAGACACTAGGAGAAGATAAGGAACACACCCATTATCAAGAAATCACATTAGGATTCTCTTTTTAACCTGTGCCTTAAAACACTAGTGCTTAGGAAATCTATTGGAGGCAGAATAAGTCAAGGGTAGCTTAGGGTTAGGGTTAGGGTTAGGGTACGGCTTAGGGTACGGGTTCGGGTACGGGTTCGGGTACGGGTTCGGGTACGGCGTAGGTATGTGTTAGGGTTAGGGTTAGGTTTAGTTTGAGGGTTAGGGCTCGGTTTAGGTTACGGGTTACGATTAGGGTACGAGTTAGGGTTAGGGTACGGGTTAGGGTTAGGGTACGCGTTAGGGTTAGGGTAGTTATTAAACCTATCCCACTCTCTAGATACCCCTTAGCACGTCAAAGAATATTATTTAGTGGTCCAGCCATGGAGAAGAGTTTAGACACTAGGAGAAGATAAGGAACACACCCATTATCAAGAAATCACATTAGGATTCTCTTTTTAACCTGTTCCTTAAAACACTAGTGCTTAGGAAATCTATTGGAGGCAGAAGCAGTGAAGGGTAGCTTAGGGTTAGGGTTACGGTTAGGGTTAGGGTTAGTGTTAGGGTACGGATTCGGGTACGGGTTCGGGTACGGCGTAGGGTATGGGTTAGGGTTAGGGTTAGGGTTAGTTTGAGGGTTAGGGCTCGGTTTAGGGTACGGGTTAGGATTAGGGTACGTGTTAGGGTTAGGGTAGGGGTTAGGGTTAGGTTACGCGTTAGGGTTAGGGTAGTTATTAAACCTATCCCACTCTCTAGATACCCCTTAGCACGTCAAGGAATATTATTTGGGGGTCCAGCCATGGAGAAGAGTTTAGACACTAGGAGAAGATAAGGAACACACCCATTATCAAGAAATCACATTAGGATTCTCTTTTTAACCTGTTCCTTAAAACACTAGTGCTTAGGAAATCTATTGGAGGCAGAAGCAGTCAAGGGTAGCTTAGGGTTAGGGTTAGGGTTATTGTTAGGGTAAGGCTTAGGGTACGGGTTCGGGTACGGGTTCGGGTACGGCATAGGGTATGGGTTAGGGTTAGGGTTAGGGTTAGGGTTAGTTTGGGGGTTAGGGCTCGGTTTAGGGTACGGGTTAGGATTAGGGTACGTGTTAGGGTTAGGGTAGGCGTTAGGGTTAGGGTACGCGTTAGGATTACTGTAGTTATTAAACCTATCCCACTCTCTAGATACCCCTTAGCACGTCAAGGAATATTATTTGGGGGTCCAGCCATGGAGAAGAGTTTAGACACTAGGAGAAGATAAGGAACACACCCATTATCAAGAAATCACATTAGGATTCTCTTTTTAACCTGTTCCTTAAAACACTAGTGCTTAGGACATCTATTGAAGGCAGAAGCAGTCAAGGGAAGCTTAGGGTTAGGGTTAGGGTTAGGGTACGGCTTAGGGTACGGGTTCGGGTACGGGTTCGGGTACGGGTTTGGGTATGGCGTAGGATAGGGGTTAGGGTTAGGGTTAGGGTTAGTTTGAGGGTTAGGGCTTGGTTTAGGGTATGGGTTAGGATTAGGGTACGTGTTAGGGTTAGGGTAGGGGTTAGGGTTAGGGTACGCGTTAGGGTTAGGGTAGTTATTAAACCTATCCCACTCTCTAGATACCCCTTAGCACGTCAAGGAATATTATTTGGGGGTCCAGCCATGGAGAAGAGTTTAGACACTAGGAGAAGATAAGGAACACACCCATTATCAAGAAATCACATTAGGATTCTCTTTTTAACCTGTTCCTTAAAACACTAGTGCTTAGGAAATCTATTGGAGGCAGAAGCAGTCAAGGGTAGCTTAGGGTTAGGGTTAGGGTTAGGGTACGGCTTAGGGTACGGGTTCGGGTCCGGGTTCGGGTACGGCGTAGGGTATGGGTTAGGGTTAGGGTTAGGGTTAGGGTTAGTTTGAGGGTTAGGGCTCGGTTTAGGGTACGGGTTAGGATTTGTGTACGTGTTAGGGTTAGGGTAGAGGTTAGGGTTAGGGTACGCGTTAGGGTTAGGGTAGTTATTAAACCTATCCCACTCTCTAGATACCCCTTAGCACGTCAAGGAATATTATTTGGGGGTCCAGCCATGGAGAAGAGTTTAGACACTAGGAGAAGATAAGGAACACACCCATTATCAAAAAATCACATTAGGATTCTCTTTTTAACCTGTTCCTTAAAACACTAGTGCTTAGGAAATCTATTGGAGGCAGAAGCAGTCAAGGGTAGCTTAGGGTTAGGGTTAGGGTTAGTGTTAGGGTATGGCTTAGGGTACGGGTTCGGGTACGGGTTCGGGTACGGCGTAGGGTATGGGTTAGGGTTAGGGTTAGGGTTAGTTTGAGGGTTAGGGCTCGGTTTAGGGTACGGGTTAGGATTAGGGTACTTGTTAGGGTTAGTGTAGGGGTTAGGGTTAGGGTACGCGTTAGGGTTACGGTAGTTATTAAACCTATCCCACTCTCTAGATACCCCTTAGCACGTCAAGGAATATTATTTGGGTGTCCAGCCATGGAGAAGAGTTTAGACACTAGGAGAAGATAAGGAACACACCCATTATCAAGAAATCACATTAGGATTCTCTTTTTAACCTGTTCCTTAAAACACTAGTGCTTAGGAAATCTACTGGAGGCAGAAGCAGTCAAGGGTAGCTTAGGGTTAGGGTTAGGGTTAGGGCTAGGGTTAGGGCACGGCTTAGGGTACGGGTTCGGGTACGGGTTTGGGTATGGCGTAGGGTATGGGTTAGGGTTAGGGTTAGGGTTAGTTTGAGGGTTAGGGCTCGGTTTAGGTTACGGGTTACGATTATGGTACGAGTTAGTGTTAGGGTACGGGTTAGGGTTAGGGTACGCGTTAGGGTTAGGTTCGTTATTAAACCTATCCCACTCTCTAGATACCCATTAGCACGTCAAAGAATATTATTTGGGGGTCCAGCCATGGAGAAGAGTTTAGACACTAGGAGAAGATAAGGAACACACCCATTATCAAGAAATCACATTAGGATTCTCTTTTTAACCTGTTCCTTAAAACACTAGTGCTTAGGAAATCTATTGGAGGCAGAAGCAGACAAGGGTAGCTTAGGGTTAGGGTAAGGGTTATTGTTAGGGTAAGGCTTAGGGTACGGGTTCGGGTACGGGTTCGGGTACGGCATAGGGTATGGGTTAGGGTTAGGGTTAGAGTTAGTTTGGGGGTTAGGGCTCGGTTTAGGGTACGGGTCAGGATTAGGGTACGTGTTAGGGTTAGGGTAGGGGTTAGGGTTAGGGTACGCATTAGGATTACTGTAGTTATTAAACCTATCCCACTCTCTAGATACCCCTTAGCACGTCAAGGAATATTATTTGGGGGTCCAGCCATGGAGAAGAGTTTAGACACTAGGAGAAGATAAGGAACACACCCATTATCAAGAAATCACATTAGGATTCTCTTTTTAACCTGTTCCTTAAAACACTAGTGCTTAGGAAATCTATTGAAGGCAGAAGCAGTCAAGGGTAGCTTAGGGTTAGGGTTAGGGTTAGGGTACGGCTTAGGGTACGGGTTCGGGTACGGGTTCGGGTACGGGTTTGGGTATGGCGTAGGATAGGGGTTAGGGTTAGGGTTAGGGTTAGTTTGAGGGTTAGGGCTCGGTTTAGGGTACGGGTTAGGATTAGGGTACGTGTTAGGGTTAGGGTAGGGGTTAGGGTTAGGGTACGCGTTAGGGTTAGGGTAGTTATTAAACCTATCCCACTCTCTAGATACCCCTTAGCACGTCAAGGAATATTATTTGGGGGTCCAGCCATGGAGAAGAGTTTAGACACTAGGAGAATATAAGGAACACACCCATTATCAAGAAATCACATTAGGATTCTCTTTTTAACCTGTTCCTTAAAACACTAGTGCTTAGGAAATCTATTGGAGGCAGAAGCAGTCAAGGGTAGCTTAGGGTTAGGGTTAGGGTTAGTGTTAGGGTACGGCTTAGGGTACGGGTTCGGGTACGGGTTCGGGTACGGCGTAGGGTATGGGTTAGGGTTAGGGTTAGGGTTAGTTTGAGGGTTAGGGCTCGGTTTAGAGTACGGGTTAGGATTAGGGTACGTGTTAGGGTTAGTGTAGGGGTTAGGGTTAGGGTACGCGTTAGGGTTATGGTAGTTATTAAACCTATCCCACTCTCTAGATACCCCTTAGCACGTCAAGGAATATTATTTGGGGTTCCAGCCATGGAGAAGAGTTTAGACACTAGGAGAAGATAAGGAACAAACCCATTATCAAGAAATCACATTAGGATTCTCTTTTTAACCTGTTCCTTAAAACAATAGTGCTTAGGAAATATATTGGAGGCAGAAGCAGTCAAGGGTAGCTTAGGGTTAGGGTTAGGGTTAGCGTACGGCTTAGGGTACGGGTTCGGGTCCGGGTTCGGGTACGGCGTAGGGTATGGGTTAAGGTTAGGGTTAGGGTTAGTTTGAGGGTTAGGGCTCGGTTTAGGGTACGGGTTAGGATTTGTGTACGTGTTAGGGTTAGGGTAGAGGTTAGGGTTAGGGTACGCGTTAGGGTTAGGTTAGTTATTAAACCTATCCCACTCTCTAGATACCCCTTAGCACGTCAAGGAATATTATTTGGGGGTCCAGCCATGGAGAAGAGTTTAGACACTAGGAGAAGATAAGGAACACACCCATTATCAAAAAATCACATTAGGATTCTCTTTTTAACCTGTTCCTTAAAACACTAGTGCTTCGGAAATCTATTGAAGGCAGAAGCAGTCAAGGGTAGCTTAGGGTTAGGGTTAGGGTTAGGGTACGGCTTAGGGTACGGGTTCGGGTACGGGTTCGGGTACGGGTTTGGGTATGGCGTAGGATAGGGGTTAGGGTTAGGTTTAGGGTTAGTTTGAGGGTTAGGGCTCGGTTTAGGGTACGGGTTAGGATTAGGGTACGTGTTAGGGTTAGGGTAGGGGTTAGGGTTAGGGTACGCGTTAGGGTTAGGGTAGTTATTATATCTATCCCACTCTCTAGATACCCCTTAGCACGTCAAGGAATATTATTTGGGGGTCCAGCCATGGAGAAGAGTTTAGACACTAGGAGAAGATTAGGAACACACCCATTATCAAGAAATCACATTAGGATTCTCTTTTTAACCTGTTCCTTAAAACACTAGTGCTTAGGAAATCTATTGGAGGCAGAAGCAGTCAAGGGTAGCTTAGGGTTAGGGTTAGGGTTAGTGTTAGGGTACGGCTTAGGGTACGGGTTCGGGTACGGGTTCGGGTACGGCGTAGGGTATGGGTTAGGGTTAGGGTTAGGGTTAGTTTGAGGGTTAGGGCTCGGTTTAGGGTACGGGTTAGGATTAGGGTACGTGTTAGGGTTAGTGTAGGGGTTAGGGTTAGGGTACGCGTTAGGGTTATGGTAGTTATTAAACCTATCCCACTCTCTAGATACCCCTTAGCACGTCAAGGAATATTATTTGGGTGTCCAGCCATGGAGAAGAGTTTAGACACTAGGAGAAGATAAGGAACACACCCATTATCAAGAAATCACATTAGGATTCTCTTTTTAACCTGTTCCTTAAAACAATAGTGCTTAGGAAATCTATTGGAGGCAGAAGCAGTCAAGGGTAGCTTAGGGTTAGGGTTAGGGTTAGGGTACGGCTTAGGGTACGGGTTCGGGTCCGGGTTCGGGTACGGCATAGGGTATGGGTTACGGTTAGGTTTAGGGTTAGTTTGAGGGTTAGGGCTCGGTTTAGGGTACGGGTTAGGATTAGGGTACGTGTTAGGGTTAGGGTAGGGGTTAGGGTTAGGGTACGTGTTAGGGTTAGTGTAGTTATTAAACCTATCCCACTCTCTAGATACCCCTTAGCACGTCAAGGAATATTATTTTGGGTTCCAGCCATGGAGAAGAGTTTAGACACTAGGAGAAGATAAGGAACACACCCATTATCAAGAAATCACATTAGGATTCTCTTTTTAACCTGTTCCTTAAAACACTAGTGCTTAGGAAATCTATTGGAGGCAGAAGCAGTCAAGGGTAGCTTAGGGTTAGGGTTAGGGTTATTGTTAGGCTAAGGCTTAGGGTACGGGTTCGGGTACGGGTTCGGGTACGGCATAGGGTATGGGTTAGGGTTAGGGTTAGGGTTAGTTTGGGGGTTAGGGCTCGGTTTAGGGTACGGGTTAGGATAAGGTTACGTGTTAGGGTTAGGGTAGGGTTAGGGTTAGGGTACGCGTTAGGATTACTGTAGTTATTAAACCTATCCCACTCTCTAGATACCCCTTAGCACGTCAAGGAATATTATTTGGGGGTCCAGCCATGGAGAAGAGTTTAGACACTAGGAGAAGATAAGGAACACACCCATTAACAAGAAATCACATTAGGATTCTCTTTTTAACCTGTTCCTTAAAACACTAGTGCTTAGGAAATCTATTGGAGGCAGAAGCAGTCAAGGGTAGCTTAGGGTTAGGGTAAGGGTTATTGTTAGGGTAAGGCTTAGGGTACGGGTTCGGGTACGGGTTCGGGTACGGCATAGGGTATGGGTTAGGGTTAGGGTTAGGGTTAGTTGGGGGTTAGGGCTCGGTTTAGGGTACGGGTCAGGATTAGGGTACGTGTTAGGGTTAGGGTAGGGGTTAGGGTTAGGGTACGCGTTAGGATTACTGTAGTTATTAAACCTATCCCACTCTCTAGATACCCCTTAGCACGTCAAGGAATATTATTTGGGGGTCCAGCCATGGAGAAGAGTTTAGACACTAGGAGAAGATAAGGAACACACCCATTATCAAGAAATCACATTAGGATTCTCTTTTTAACCTGTTCCTTAAAACACTAGTGCTTAGGAAATCTATTGGAGGCAGAAGCAGTCAAGGGTAGCTTAGGGTTAGGGTTAGGGTTAGGGCTAGGGTTAGGGCACGGCTTAGGGTACGGGTTCGGGTACGGGTTTGGGTATGGCGTAGGGTATGGGTTAGGGTTAGGGATAGGGTTAGTTTGAGGGTTAGGGCTCGGTTTAGGGTTCGGGTTAAGATTAGGGTACGTGTTAGGGTTAGGGTAGGGGTTAGGGTTAGGGTACGCGTTAGGGTTAGGGTAGTTATTAAACCTATCCCACTCTCTAGATACCCTTTAGCACGTGAAGGAATATTATTTGGGGGTCCAGCCATGGAGAAGAGTTTAGACACTAGGAGAAGATAAGGAACACACCCATTATTAAGAAATCCCATTACGATTCTCTTTTTAACCTGTTCCTTAAAACACTAGTGCTTAGGAAATCTATTGTAGGCAGAAGCAGTCAAGGGTAGCTTAGGGTTAGGGTTAGGGTTATTGTTAGGGTAAGGCTTAGAGTACGGGTTCAGGTACGGGTTCGGGTACGGCGTAGGGTATGGGTTAGGGTTAGGGTTAGGGTTAGTTTGAGGGTTAGGGCTCGGTTTAGGGTACGGGTTAGGATTAGGGTACGTGTTAGGTTTAGGGTAGGTGTTAGGGTTAGGGTACGCGTTAGGGTTAGGGTAGTTATTAAACCTATCCCACTCTCTAGATACCCCTTAGCACGTCAAGGAATATTATTTGGGGTTCCAGCCATGGAGAAGAGTTTAGACAGTAGGAGAAGATAAGGAACACACCCATTATCAAGAAATCACATTAGGATTCTCTTTTTAACCTGTTCCTTAAAACACTAGTGCTTAGGAAATCTATTGGAGGCAGAAGCAGTCAAGGGTAGCTTAGGGTTAGGGTTAGGGTTAGGGTACGGCTTAGGGTACGGGTTCGGGTACGGATTCGGGTACGGGTTTGGGTATGGCGTAGGATATGGTTTAGGGATAGGGTTAGGGTTAGTTTGAGGGTTAGGGCTCGGTTTAGGGTACGGGTTAATATTAGGGTACGAGTTAGGGTTAGGGTAGGGGTTAGGGTTAGGGTACGCGTTAGGGTTAGGGTAGTTATTAAACCTATCCCACTCTCTAGATACCCCTTAGCACGTCAAGGAATATTATTTGGGTGTCCAGCCATGGAGAAGAGTTTAGACACTAGGAGAAGATAAGGAACACACCCATTATCAAGAAATCACATTAGGATTCTCTTTTTAACCTGTTCCTTAAAACACTAGTGCTTAGGAAATCTATTGGAGGCAGAAGCAGTCAAGGGTAGCTTAGGGTTAGGTTTAGGGTTAGGGCTAGGGTTAGGGCACGGCTTAGGGTACGGATTCGGTTACGGGTTCGGGTACGGCATAGGGTATGGGTTAGGTTTAGGGTTAGGGTTATTTTGAGGGTTAGGGCTCGGTTTAGGGTACGGGTTAGGATTAGGGTACGTGTTAGGGTTAGGGTAGGGGTTAGGGTTAGGGTACGCGTTAGGGTTAGGGTAGTTATTAAACCTATCCCACTCTCTAGATACCCCTTAGCACGTCAAGGAATATTATTTGGGGGTCCAGCCATGGAGAAGAGTTTAGACACTAGGAGAAGATAAGGAACACACCCATTATCAAGAAATCACATTAGGATTCTCTTTTTAACCTGTTCCTTAAAACACTAGTGCTTAGGAAATCTATTGGAGGCAGAAGCAGTCAAGGGTAGCTTAGGGTTAGGGTTAGGGTTAGGGTACGGCTTAGGGTACGGGTTCGGGTACGGGTTCGGGTACGGGTTTGGGTATGGCGTAGGGTATGGGTTAGGGTTAGGGTTAGGGTTAGTTTGAGGGTTAGGGCTCGGTTTAGGTTACGGGTTACGATTAGGGTACGAGTTAGGGTTAGGGTACGGGTTAGGGTTAGGGTACGCGTTAGGGTTAGGTTCGTTATTAAACCTATCCAACTCTCTAGATACCCCTTAGCACGTCAAAGAATATTATTTGGGGTTCCAGCCATGGAGAAGAGTTTAGACACTAGGAGAAGATAAGGAACACACCCATTATCAAGAAATCACATTAGGATTCTCTTTTTAACCTGTTCCTTAAAACACTAGTGCTTAGGAAATCTATTGGAGGCAGAAGCAGTCAAGGGTAGCTTAGGGTTAGGGTTAGGGTTATTGTTAGGGTAAGGCTTAGGGTACGGGTTCGGGTACGGGTTCGGGTACGGCATAGGGTATGGGTTAGGGTTAGGGTTAGGGTTAGTTTGGGGGTTAGGGCTCGGTTTAGGGTACGGGTTAGGATTAGGTTACGTGTTAGGGTTAGGGTAGGGGTTAGGGTTAGGGTACGCGTTAGGATTACTGTAGTTATTAAACCTATCCCACTCTCTAGATACCCCTTAGCACGTCAAGGAATATTATTTGGGGGTCCAGCCATGGAGAAGAGTTTAGACACTAGGAGAAGATAAGGAACACACCCATTATCAAGAAATCACATTAGGATTCTCTTTTTAACCTGTTCCTTAAAACACTAGTGCTTAGGAAATCTATTGGAGGCAGAAGCAGTCAAGGGTAGCTTAGGGTTAGGGTTAGGGTTAGGGTACGGCTTAGGGTACGGGTTCGGGTACGGGTTCGGGTACGGGTTTGGGTATGGCGTAGGGTATGGGTTAGGGTTAGGGTTAGGGTTAGTTTGAGGGTTAGGGCTCGGTTTAGGTTACGGGTTACGATTAGGGTACGAGTTAGGGTTAGGGTACGGGTTAGGGTTAGGGTACGCGTTAGGGTTAGGTTCGTTATTAAACCTATCCCACTCTCTAGATACCCCTTAGCACGTCAAAGAATATTATTTGGGGTTCCAGCCATGGAGAAGAGTTTAGACACTAGGAGAAGATAAGTAAACACACCCATTATCAAGAAATCACATTAGGATTCTCTTTTTAACCTGTTCCTTAAAACACTAGTGCTTAGGAAATCTATTGGAGGCAGAAGCAGTCAAGGGTAGCTTAGGGTTAGGGTTAGGGTTATTGTTAGGGTAAGGCTTAGGGTACGGGTTCGGGTACGGGTTCGGGTACGGCAATAGGGTATGGGTTAGGGTTAGGGTTAGGGTTAGTTTGGGGGTTAGGGCTCGGTTTAGGGGTACGGTTAGGATTAGGTTACGTGTTAGGGTTAGGGTAGGGGTTAGGGTTAGGGTACGCGTTAGGATTACTGTAGTATTAAACCTATCCACTCTCTAGATACCCCTTAGCACGTCAAGGAGTATTATTTGGGGGTCCAGCCATGGAGAAGAGTTTAGACACTAGGAGAAGATAAGGAACACACCCATTATCAAGAAATCACATTAGGATTCTCTTTTTAACCTGTTCCTTAAAACACTAGTGCTTAGGAAATCTATTGGAGGCAGAAGCAGTCAAGGGTAGCTTAGGGTTAGGGTTAGGGTTAAGGGCTAGGGTTAGGGCACGGCTTAGGGTACGGGTTCGGGTACGGGTTTGGGTATGGCGTAGGGTATGGGTTAGGGTTAGGGATAGGGTTAGTTTGAGGGTTAGGGCTCGGTTTAGGGTTCGGGTTAAGATTAGGGTACGTGTTAGGGTTAGGGTAGGGGTTAGGGTTAGGGTACGCGTTAGGGTTAGGGTAGTTATTAAACCTATCCCACTCTCTAGATACCCTTTAGCACGTCAAGGAATATTATTTGAGGGTCCAGCCATGGAGAAGAGTTTAGACACTAGGAGAAGATAAGGAACACACCATTATCCTGAAATCACATTAGGATTCTCTTTTTAACCTGTTCCTTAATACACTAGTGCTTAGGAAATCTATTAGAGGCAGAAGCAGTGAAGGGTAGCTTAGGGTTAGGGTTAGGGTTAGGTTTAGGGTTAGGGTTAGGGTACGGCATAGGGAACGGGTTCGGGTACGGTTTCGGGTACGGCGTAGGGTATGGGTTAGGGTTAGGGTTAGGGTTAGTTTGAGGGTTAGGGCTCGGTTTAGGGTACGGGTTAGGATTAGTGTAACGTATTAGGGTTAGGGTAGAGGTTAGGGTTAGGGTACGCGCTAGGGTTAGGGTAGTTATTAAACCTATCCCACTCTCTAGATACCCCTTAGCACGTCAAGGAATATTATTTGTTGGGTCCAGCCATGGAGAAGAGTTTAGACACTAGGAGAAGATAAGGAACACACCCATTATCAAGAAATCACATTAGGATTCTCTTTTTAACCTGTTCCTTAAAACACTAGTGCTTAGGAAATCTATTGAAGGCAGAAGCAGTCAAGGGTAGCTTAGGGTTAGGGTTAGGGTTAGGGTACGGCTTAGGGTACGGGTTCGGGTACGGGTTCGGGTACGGGTTTGGGTATGGCGTAGGATAGGGGTTAGGGTTAGGGTTAGGGTTAGTTTGAGGGTTAGGGCTCGGTTTAGGGTACGGGTTAGGATTAGGGTACGTGTTAGGGTTAGGGTAGGGGTTAGGGTTAGGGTAAGCGTTAGGGTTAGGGTAGTTATTAAACCTATCCCACTCTCTAGATACCCCTTAGCACGTCAAGGAATATTATTTGGGGGTCCAGCCATGGAGAAGAGTTTAGACACTAGGAGAAGATAAGGAACACACCCATTATCAAGAAATCACATTAGGATTCTCTTTTTAACCTGTTCCTTAAAACACTAGTGCTTAGGAAATCTATTGGAGGCAGAAGCAGTCAAGGGTAGCTTAGGGTTAGGGTTAGGGTTATTGTTAGGGTAAGGCTTAGAGTACGGGTTCAGGTACGGGTTCGGGTACGGCGTAGGGTATGGGTTAGGGTTAGGGTTAGGGTTAGTTTGAGGGTTAGGGCTCGGTTTAGGGTACGGGTTAGGATTAGGGTACGTGTTAGGTTTAGGGTAGGTGTTAGGGTTAGGGTACGCGTTAGGGTTAGGGTAGTTATTAAACCTATCCCACTCTCTAGATACCCCTTAGCACGTCAAGGAATATTATTTGGGGTTCCAGCCATGGAGAAGAGTTTAGACAGTAGGAGAAGATAAGGAACACACCCATTATCAAGAAATCACATTAGGATTCTCTTTTTAACCTGTTCCTTAAAACACTAGTGCTTAGGAAATCTATTGGAGGCAGAAGCAGTCAAGGGTAGCTTAGGGTTAGGGTTAGGGTTAGGGCTAGGGTTAGGGCACGGCTTAGGGTACGGGTTCGGGTACGGGTTTGGGTATGGCGTAGGGTATGGGTTAGGGTTAGGGATAGGGTTAGTTTGAGGGTTAGGGCTCGGTTTAGGGTTCGGGTTAAGATTAGGGTACGTGTTAGGGTTAGGGTAGGGGTTAGGGTTAGGGTACGCGTTAGGGTTAGGGTAGTTATTAAACCTATCCCACTCTCTAGATACCACTTAGCACGTCAAGGAATATTATTTGGGTGTCCAGCCATGGAGAAGAGTTTAGATACTAGGAGAAGATAAGGAACACACCCATTATCAAGAAATCACATTAGGATTCTCTTTTTAACCTGTTCCTTAAAACACTAGTGCTTAGGAAATCTATTGGAGGCAGAAGCAGTCAAGGGTAGCTTAGGGTTAGGGTTAGGGTTAGGGTACGGCTTAGGGTACGGGTTCGGGTACGGGTTCGGGTACGAGTTCGGGTACGGCGTAGGGTATGGGTTAGGGTTAGGGTTAGGTTTAGTTTGAGGGTTAGGGCTCGGTTTAGGTTACGGGTTACGATTAGGTTACGGGTTAGGGTTAGGGTACGGGTTAGGGTTAGGGTACGCGTTAGGGTTAGGGTAGTTATTAAACCTATCCCACTCTCTAGATACCCCTTAGCACGTCAAAGAATATTATTTGGGGGTCCAGCCATGGAGAAGAGTTTAGACAGAAGGAGAAGATAAGGAACACACCCATTATCAAGAAATCACATTAGGATTCTCTTTTTAACCTGTTCCTTAAAACACTAGTGCTTAGGAAATCTATTGGAGGCAGAAGCAGTGAAGGGTAGCTTAGGGTTAGGGTTACGGTTAGGGTTAGGGTTAGTGTTAGGGCACGGATTCGGGTACGGGTTCGGGTACGGCGTAGGGTATGGGTTAGGGTTAGGGTTAGGGTTAGTTTGAGGGTTAGGGCTCGGTTTAGGGTACGGGTTAGGATTAGGGTACGTGTTAGGGTTAGGGTAGGGGTTAGGGTTAGGGTACGCGTTAGGATTACTGTAGTTATTAAACCTATCCCACTCTCTAGATACCCCTTAGCACGTCAAGGAATATTATTTGGGGGTCCAGCCATGGAGAAGAGTTTAGACACTAGGAGAAGAAAAGGAACACACCCATTATCAAGAAATCACATTAGGATTCTCTTTTTAACCTGTTCCTTAAAACACTAGTGCTTAGGAAATCTATTGAAGGCAGAAGCAGTCAAGGGTAGCTTAGGGTTAGGGTTAGGGTTAGGGTACGGCTTAGGGTACGGGTTCGGGTACGGGTTCGGGTACGGGTTTGGGTATGGCGTAGGATAGGGGTTAGGGTTAGGGTTAGGGTTAGTTTGAAGGTTAGGGCTCGGTTTAGGGTACGGGTTAGGATTAGGGTACGTGTTAGGGTTAGGGTAGGGGTTAGGGTTAGGGTACGCGTTAGGGTTAGGGTAGTTATTAAACCTATCCCACTCTCTAGATACCCCTTAGCACGTCAAGGAATATTATTTGGGGGTCCAGCCATGGAGAAGAGTTTAGACACTAGGAGAAGATAAGGAACACACCCAATATCAAGAAATCACATTAGGATTCTCTTTTTAACCTGTTCCTTAAAACACTAGTGCTTAGGAAATCTATTGGAGGCAGAAGCAGTCAAGGGTAGCTTAGGGTTAGGGTTAGGGTTAGTGTTAGGGTACGGCTTAGGGTACGGGTTCGGGTACGGCGTAGGGTATGGGTTAGGGTTAGGGTTAGGGTTAGTTTCAGGGTTAGGGCTCGGTTTAGGGTACGGGTTAGGATTAGGGTACGTGATAGGGTTAGGGTAGGTGTTAGGGTTAGGGTACGCGTTAGGGTTATGGTAGTTATTAAACCTATCCCACTCTCTAGATACCCCTTAGCACGTCAAGGAATATTATTTGGGTGTCCAGCCATGGAGAAGAGTTTAGACACTAGGAGAAGATAAGGAACACACCCATTATCAAGAAATCACATTAGGATTCTCTTTTTAACCTGTTCCTTAAAACAATAGTGCTTAGGAAATCTATTGGAGGCAGAAGCAGTCTAGGGTAGCTTAGGGTTAGGGTTAGGGTTAGGGTTAGGGTTAGGGTACGGCTTAGGGTACGGGTTCGGGTACGGGTTCGGGTATGGCATAGGGTATGGGTTAGGGTTAGGTTTAGGGTTAGTTTGAGGGTTAGGGCTCGGTTTAGGGTACGGGTTAGGATTAGGGTACGTGTTAGGGTTAGGGTAGGGGTTAGGGTTAGGGTACGTGTTAGGGTTAGTGTAGTTATTAAACCTATCCCACTCTCTAGATACCCCTTAGCACGTCAAGGAATATTATTTTGGGTTCCAGCCATGGAGAAGAGTTTAGACACTAGGAGAAGATAAGGAACACACCCATTATCAAGAAATCACATTAGGATTCTCTTTTTAAACTGTTCCTTAAAACACTAGTGCTTAGGAAATCTATTGGAGGCAGAAGCAGTCAAGGGTAGCTTAGGGTTAGGGTTAGGGTTAGGGTACGGCTTAGGTTACGGGTTCGGGTACGGATTCGGGTACGGGTTTGGGTATGGCGTAGGATATGGTTTAGGGATAGGGTTAGGGTTAGTTTGAGGGTTAGGGCTCGGTTTAGGGTACGGGTTAAGATTAGGGTACGTGTTAGGGTTAGGGTAGGGGTTAGGGTTAGGGTACGCCTTAGGGTTAGGGTAGTTATTAAACCTATCCCACTCTCTAGATACCCCTTAGCACGTC
This sequence comes from Eschrichtius robustus, assembly GCF_028021215.1. Lineage (NCBI taxonomy): Eukaryota > Metazoa > Chordata > Mammalia > Artiodactyla > Eschrichtiidae > Eschrichtius > Eschrichtius robustus. The sequence goes on from NC_090837.1 coordinate 100,738,874, forward strand.
AAGGAATATTATTTGGGTGTCCAGCCATGGAGAAGAGTTTAGACACTAGGAGAAGATAAGGAACACACCCATTATCAAGAAATCACATTAGGATTCTCTTTTTAACCTGTTCCTTAAAACACTAGTGCTTAGGAAATCTATTGGAGGCAGAAGCAGTCAAGGGTAGCTTAGGGTTAGGGTTAGGGTTAGGGCTAGGGTTAGGGCACGGCTTAGGGTACGGGTTCGGGTACGGCATAGGGTATGGGTTAGTTTTAGGGTTAGGGTTAGTTTGAGGGTTAGGGCTCGGTTTAGGGTACGGGTTAGGATTAGGGTACGTGTTAGGGTTAGGGTAGGGGTTAGGGTTAGGGTACGCGTTAGGGTTAGGGTAGTTATTAAACCTATCCCACTCTCTAGATAACCCTTAGCACGTCAAGGAATATTATTTGGGGGTCCAGCCATGGAGAAGAGTTTAGACACTAGGAGAAGATAAGGAACACACCCATTATCAAGAAATCACATTAGGATTCTCTTTTTAACCTGTTCCTTAAAACACTAGTGCTTAGGAAATCTATTGGAGGCAGAAGCAGTCAAGGGTAGCTTAGGGTTAGGGTTAGGGTTAGGGTACGGCTTAGGGTACGGGTTCGGGTACGGGTTCGGGTACGAGTTCGGGTACGGCGTAGGGTATGGGTTAGGGTTAGGGTTAGGTTTAGTTTGAGGGTTAGGGCTCGGTTTAGGTTACGGGTTACGATTAGGGTACGGGTTAGGGTTAGGGTACGGGTTAGGGTTAGGGTACGCGTTAGGGTTAGGGTAGTTATTAAACCTATCCCACTCTCTAGATACCCCGTAGCACGTCAAAGAATATTATTTGGGGGTCCAGCCATGGAGAAGAGTTTAGACAGAAGGAGAAGATAAGGAACACACCCATTATCAAGAAATCACATTAGGATTCTCTTTTTAACCTGTTCCTTAAAACACTAGTGCTTAGGAAATCTATTGGAGGCAGAAGCAGTGAAGGGTAGCTTAGGGTTAGGGTTACGGTTAGGGTTAGGGTTAGTGTTAGGGCACGGATTCGGGTACGGGTTCGGGTACGGCGTAGGGTATGGGTTAGGGTTAGGGTTAGGGTTAGTTTGAGGGTTAGGGCTCGGTTTAGGGTACGGGTTAGGATTAGGGTACGTGTTAGGGTTAGGGTAGGGGTTAGGGTTAGGGTACGCGTTAGGATTACTGTAGTTATTAAACCTATCCCACTCTCTAGATACCCCTTAGCACGTCAAGGAATATTATTTGGGGGTCCAGCCATGGAGGAGAGTTTAGACACTAGGAGAAGAAAAGGAACACACCCATTATCAAGAAATCACATTAGGATTCTCTTTTTAACCTGTTCCTTAAAACACTAGTGCTTAGGAAATCTATTGAAGGCAGAAGCAGTCAAGGGTAGCTTAGGGTTAGGGTTAGGGTTAGGGTACGGCTTAGGGTACGGGTTCGGGTACGGGTTCGGGTACGGGTTTGGGTATGGCGTAGGATAGGGGTTAGGGTTAGGGTTAGGGTTAGTTTGAGGGTTAGGGCTCGGTTTAGGGTACGGGTTAGGATTAGGGTACGTGTTAGGGTTAGGGTAGGGGTTAGGGTTAGGGTACGCGTTAGGGTTAGGGTAGTTATTAAACCTATCCCACTCTCTAGATACCCCTTAGCACGTCAAGGAATATTATTTGGGTGTCCAGCAATGGAGAAGAGTTTAGACACTAGGAGAAGATAAGGAACACACCCATTATCAAGAAATCACATTAGGATTCTCTTTTTAACCTGTTCCTTAAAACACTAGTGCTTAGGAAATCTATTGGAGGCAGAAGCAGTCAAGGGTAGCTTTGGGTTAGGGTTAGGGTTAGGGTTAGTGTTAGGGTACGGCTTAGGGTACGGGTTCGGGTACGGCGTAGGGTATGGGTTATGGTTAGGGTTAGGTTTAGTTTGAGGGTTAGGGCTCGGTTTAGGTTACGGGTTAGGATTAGGGTACGTGTTAGGGTTAGTGTAGGGGTTAGGGTTAGGGTACGCGTTAGGGTTACGGTAGTTATTAAACCTATCCCACTCTCTAGATACCCCTTAGCACGTCAAGGAATATTATTTGGGTGTCCAGCCATGGAGAAGAGTTTAGACACTAGGAGAAGATAAGGAACACACCCATTATCAAGAAATCACATTAGGATTCTCTTTTTAACCTGTTCCTTAAAACACTAGTGCTTAGGAAATCTATTGAAGGCAGAAGCAGTCAAGGGTAGCTTAGGGTTAGCGTTAGAGTTAGGGTAAGGCTTAGGGTACGGGTTCGGGTACGGGTTCGGGTACGGGTTTGGGTATGGCGTAGGATAGGGGTTAGGGTTAGGGTTAGGGTTAGTTTGAGGGTTAGGGCTCGGTTTAGGGTACGCGTTAGGATTAGGGTACGTGTTAGGGTTAGGGTAGGGGTTAGGGTTAGGGTACGCGTTAGGGTTAGGGTAGTTATTAAACCTATCCCACTCTCTAGATACCCCTTAGCACGTCAAGGAAAATTATTTGGGGGTCCAGCCATGGAGAAGAGTTTAGACACTAGGAGAAGATAAGGAACACACCCATTATCAAGAAATCACATTAGGATTCACTTTTTATCCTGTTCCTTAAAACACTAGTGCTTAGGAAATCTATTGGAGGCAGAAGCAGTCAAGGGTAGCTTAGGGTTAGGGTTAGGGTTAGTGTTAGGGTACGGCTTAGGGTTCGGGTTCGGGTCCGGGTTCGGGTACGGCGTAGGGTATGGGTTAGGGTTAGGGTTAGGGTTAGTTTGAAGGTTATGGCTCGGTTTAGGGTACGGGTTAGGATTTGTGTACGTGTTAGGGTTAGGGTAGAGGTTAGGGTTAGGGTACGCGTTAGGGTTAGGGTAGTTATTAAACCTATCCCACTCTCTAGATACCCCTTAGCACGTCAAGGAATATTATTTGGGGGTCCAGCCATGGAGAAGAGTTTAGACACTAGGAGAAGATAAGGAACACACCCATTATCAAAAAATCACATTAGGATTCTCTTTTTAACCTGTTCCTTAAAACACTAGTGCTTAGGAAATCTATTGGAGGCAGAAGCAGTCAAGGGTAGCTTAGGGTTAGGGTTAGGGTTAGGGTACGGCTTAGTTTACGGGTTCGGGTACGGATTCGGGTACGGGTTTGGGTATGGCGTAGGATATGGTTTAGGGATAGGGTTAGGGTTAGTTTGAGGGTTAGGGTTAGGGTTAGGGTTAGGGTTATTGTTAGGGTAAGGCTTAGAGTACGGGTTCGGGTACGGGTTCGGGTACGGCGTAGGGTATGGGTTAGGGATAGGGTTAGGTTTAGTTTGAGGGTTAGGGCTCGGTTTAGGTTACGGGTTACGATTAGGGTACGAGTTAGGGTTAGGGTACGGGTTAGGGTTAGGGTACACGTTAGGGTTAGGGTAGTTATTAAACCTATCCCACTCTCTAGATACCCCTTAGCACGTCAAAGAATATTATTTGGGGGTCCAGCCATGGAGAAGAGTTTAGACACTAGGGGAAGATAAGGAACACACCCATTATAAAGAAATCACATTAGGATTCTCTTTTTAACCTGTTCCTTAAAACACTAGTGCTTAGGAAATCTATTGGAGGCAGAAGCAGTGAAGGGTAGCTTAGGGTTAGGGTTACGGTTAGGGTTAGGGTTAGTGTTAGGACACGGATTCGGGTACGGGTTCGGGTACGGCGTAGGGTATGGGTTAGGGTTAGGGTTAGGGTTAGTTTGAGGGTTAGGGCTCGGTTTAGGGTACGGGTTTGGATTAGGGTACGTGTTAGGGTTAGGGTTAGGGTACGCGTTAGGGTTAGGGTAGTTATTAAACCTATCCCACTCTCTAGATACCCCTTAGCACGTCAAGGAATATTATTTGGGGGTCCAGCCATGGAGAAGAGTTTAGACACTAGGAGAAGATAAGGAACTCACCCATTATCAAGAAATCACATTAGGATTCTCTTTTTAACCTGTTCCTTAAAACACTAGTGCTTAGGAAATCTATTGGAGGCAGAATCATTCAAGGGTAGCTTAGGGTTAGGGTTAGGGTTAGGGTACGGCTTAGGGTACGGGTTCGGGTACGGGTTCGGGTACGTGTTCGGGTACGGCGTAGGGTATGGGTTAGGGTTAGGGTTAGGTTTAGTTTGAGGGTTAGGGCTCGGTTTAGGTTACGGGTTACGATTAGGGTACGAGTTAGGGTTAGGGTACGGGTTAGGGTTAGGGTACGCGTTAGGGTTAGGGTAGTTATTAAACCTATCCCACTCTCTAGATACCCCTTAGCACGTCAAGGAAAATTATTTGGGTGTCCAGCCATGGAGAAGAGTTTAGACGCTAGGAGAAGATAAGGAACACACCCATTATCAAGAAATCACATTAGGATTCTCTTTTTAACCTGTTCCTTAAAACAATAGTGCTTAGGAAATCTATTGGAGGCAGAAGCTGTCAAGGGTAGCTTAGGGTTAGGGTTAGGGTTAGGGTTAGGGTTAGGGTACGGCTTAGGGTACGGGTTCGGGTACGGGTTCGGGTACGGCATAGGGTATGGGTTAGGGTTAGGTTTAGGGTTAGTTTGAGGGTTAGGGCTCGGTTTAGGGTACGGGTTAGGATTAGTGTACGTGTTAGGGTTAGGGTAGGGGTTAGGGTTAGGGTACGTGTTAGGGTTAGTGTAGTTATTAAACCTATCCCACTCTCTAGATACCCCTTAGCACGTCAAGGAATATTATTTTGGGTTCCAGCCATGGAGAAGAGTTTAGACACTAGGAGAAGATAAGGAACACACCCATTATCAAGAAATCCCATTAGGATTCTCTTTTTAAACTGTTCCTTAAAACACTAGTGCTTAGGAAATCTATTGGAGGCAGAAGCAGTCAAGGGTAGCTTAGGGTTAGGGTTAGGGTTAGGGTACTGCTTAGGTTACGGGTTCGGGTACGGATTCGGGTACGGGTTTGGGTATGGCGTAGGATATGGTTTAGGGATAGGGTTAGGGTTAGTTTGAGGGTTAGGGCTCGGTTTAGGGTACGGGTTAAGATTAGGGTACGTGTTAGGGTTAGGGTAGGGGTTAGGGTTAGGGTACGCCTTAGGGTTAGGGTAGTTATTAAACCTATCCCACTCTCTAGATACCCCTTAGCACGTCAAGGAATATTATTTGGGTGTCCAGCCATGGAGAAGAGTTTAGACACTAGGAGAAGATAAGGAACACACCCATTATCAAGAAATCACATTAGGATTCTCTTTTTAACCTGTTCCTTAAAACACTAGTGCTTAGGAAATCTATTGGAGGCAGAAGCAGTCAAGGGTAGCTTAGGGTTAGGGTTAGGGTTAGGGCTAGGGTTAGGGCACGGCTTAGGGTACGGGTTCGGGTACGGGTTCGGGTACGGCATAGGGTATGGGTTAGTTTTAGGGTTAGGGTTAGTTTGAGGGTTAGGGCTCGGTTTAGGGTACGGGTTAGGATTAGGGTACGTGTTAGGGTTAGGGTAGGGGTTAGGGTTAGGGTACGCGTTAGGGTTAGGGTAGTTATTAAACCTATCCCACTCTCTAGATAACCCTTAGCACGTCAAGGAATATTATTTGGGGGTCCAGCCATGGAGAAGAGTTTAGACACTAGGATAAGATAAGGAACACACCCATTATCAAGAAATCACATTAGGATTCTCTTTTTAACCTGTTCCTTAAAACACTAGTGCTTAGGAAATCTATTGGAGGCAGAAGCAGTCAAGGGTAGCTTAGGGTTAGGGTTAGGGTTAGGGTACGGCTTAGGGTACGGGTTCGGGTACGGGTTCGGGTACGAGTTCGGGTACGGCGTAGGGTATGGGTTAGGGTTAGGGTTAGGTTTAGTTTGAGGGTTAGGGCTCGGTTTAGGTTACGGGTTACGATTAGGGTACGGGTTAGGGTTAGGGTAGGGGTTAGGGTTAGGGTACGCGTTAGGGTTAGGGTAGTTATTAAACCTATCCCACTCTCTAGATACCCCTTAGCACGTCAAAGAATATTATTTGGGGGTCCAGCCATGGAGAAGAGTTTAGACACAAGGAGAAGATAAGGAACACACCCATTATCAAGAAATCACATTAGGATTCTCTTTTTAACCTGTTCCTTAAAACACTAGTGCTTAGGAAATCTATTGGAGGCAGAAGCAGTGAAGGGTAGCTTAGGGTTAGGGTTACGGTTAGGGTTAGGGTTAGTGTTAGGGCACGGATTCGGGTACGGGTTCGGGTACGGCGTAGGGTATGGGTTAGGGTTAGGGTTAGGGTTAGTTTGAGGGTTAGGGCTCGGTTTAGGGTACGGGTTAGGATTAGGGTACGTGTTAGGGTTAGGGTAGGGGTTAGGGTTAGGGTACGCGTTAGGATTACTGTAGTTATTAAACCTATCCCACTCTCTAGATACCCCTTAGCACGTCAAGGAATATTATTTGGGGGTCCAGCCATGGAGAAGAGTTTAGACACTAGGAGAAGATAAGGAACACACCCATTATCAAGAAATCACATTAGGAATCTCTTTTTAACCTGTTCCTTAAAACACTAGTGCTTAGGAAATCTATTGAAGGCAGAAGCAGTCAAGGGTAGCTTAGGGTTAGGGTTAGGGTTAGGGTACGGCTTAGGGTACGGGTTCGGGTACGGGTTCGGGTACGGGTTTGGGTATGGCGTAGGATAGGGGTTAGGGTTAGGGTTAGGGTTAGTTTGAGGGTTAGGGCTCGGTTTAGGTTACGGGTTAGGATTAGGGTACGTGTTAGGGTTAGGGTAGGGGTTAGGGTTAGGGTACGCGTTAGGGTTAGGGTAGTTATTAAACCTATCCCACTCTCTAGATACCCCTTAGCACGTCAAGGAATATTATTTGGGGGTCCAGCCATGGAGAAGTGTTTAGACACTAGGAGAAGATAAGGAACACACCCATTATCAAGAAATCACATTAGGATTCTCTTTTTAACCTGTTCCTTAATACACTAGTGCTTAGGAAATCTATTGGAGGCAGAAGCAGTCAAGGGTAGCTTAGGGTTAGGGTTAGGGTTAGTGTTAGGGTACGGCTTAGAGTACGGCTTCGGGTACGGCGTAGGGTATGGGTTAGGGTTAGGGTTAGGTTTAGTTTGAGGGTTAGGGCTCGGTTTAGGTTACGGGTTAGGATTAGGGTACGTGTTAGGGTTAGTGTAGGGGTTAGGGTTAGGGTACGCTTTAGGGTTACGGTAGTTATTAAACCTATCCCACTCTCTAGATACCCCTTAGCACGTCAAGGAATATTATTTGGGTGTCCAGCCATGGAGAAGAGTTTAGACACTAGGAGAAAATAAGGAACACACCCATTATCAAGAAATCACATTAGGATTCTCTTTTTAACCTGTTCCTTAAAACACTAGTGCTTAGGAAATCTATTGAAGGCAGAAGCAGTCAAGGGTAGCTTAGGGTTAGCGTTAGGGTTAGGGTACGGCTTAGGGTACGGGTTCGGGTACGGGTTCGGGTACGGGTTTGGGTATGGCGTAGGATAGGGGTTAGGGTTAGGGTTAGTGTTAGTTTGAGGGTTAGGGCTCGGTTTAGGGTACGCGTTAGGATTAGGGTACGTGTTAGGGTTAGGGTAGGGGTTAGGGTTAGGGTACGCGTTAGGGTTAGGGTAGTTATTAAACCTATCCCACTCTCTAGATACCCCTTAGCACGTCAAGGAAAATTATTTGGGGGTCCAGCCATGGAGAAGAGTTTAGACACTAGGAGAAGATAAGGAACACACCCATTATCAAGAAATCACATTAGGATTCTCTTTTTAACCTGTTCCTTAAAACACTAGTGCTTAGGAAATCTATTGGAGGCAGAAGCAGTCAAGGGTAGCTTAGGGTTAGGGTTAGGGTTAGTGTTAGGGTACGGCTTAGGGTTCGGGTTCGGGTACGGGTTCGGGTACGGCGTAGGGTATGGGTTAGGGTTAGGGTTAGGGTTAGTTTGAGGGTTAGGGCTCGGTTTAGGGTACGGGTTAGGATTAGGGTACGTGTTAGGGTTAGTGTAGGGGTTAGGGTTAGGGTACGCGTTAGGGTTACGGTAGTTATTAAACCTATCCCACTCTCTAGATACCCCTTAGCACGTCAAGGAATATTATTTGGGTGTCCAGCCATGGAGAAGAGTTTAGACACTAGGAGAAGATAAGGAACACACCCATTATCAAGAAATCACATTAGGATTCTCTTTTTAACCTGTTCCTTAAAACACTAGTGCTTAGGAAATCTATTGGAGGCAGAAGCAGTCAAGGGTAGCTTAGGGTTAGGGTTAGGGTTAGGGTACGGCTTAGGGTACGGGTTCGGGTCCGGGTTCGGGTACGGAGTAGGGTATGGGTTAGGGTTAGGGTTAGGGTTAGTTTGAGGGTTATGGCTCGGTTTAGGGTACGGGTTAGGATTTGTGTACGTGTTAGGGTTAGGGTAGATGTTAGGGTTAGGGTACGCGTTAGGGTTAGGGTAGTTATTAAACCTATCCCACTCTCTAGATACCCCTTAGCACGTCAAGGAATATTATTTGGGGGTCCAGCCATGGAGAAGAGTTTAGACACTAGGAGAAGATAAGGAACACACCCATTATCAAAAAATCACATTAGGATTCTCTTTTTAACCTGTTCCTTAAAACACTAGTGCTTAGGAAATCTATTGGAGGCAGAAGCAGTCAAGGGTAGCTTAGGGTTAGGGTTAGGGTTAGGGTACGGCTTAGGTTACGGGTTCGGGTTCGGATTCGGGTACGGGTTTGGGTATGGCGTAGGATATGGTTTAGGGATAGGGTTAGGGTTAGTTTGAGGGTTAGGGTTAGGGTTAGGGTTAGGGTTATTGTTAGGGTAAGGCTTAGAGTTCGGGTTCGGGTACGGGTTCGGGTACGGCGTAGGGTATGGGTTAGGGTTAGTGTTAGGTTTAGTTTGAGGGTTAGGGCTCGGTTTAGGTTACGGGTTACGATTAGGGTACGAGTTAGGGTTAGGGTACGGGTTAGGGTTAGGGTACACGTTAGGGTTAGGGTAGTTATTAAACCTATCCCACTCTCTAGATACCCCTTAGCACGTCAAAGAATATTATTTGGGGGTCCAGCCATGGAGAAGAGTTTAGACACTAGGGGAAGATAAGGAACACACCCATTATCAAGAAATCACATTAGGATTCTCTTTTTAACCTGTTCCTTAAAACACTAGTGCTTAGGAAATCTATTGGAGGCAGAAGCAGTGAAGGGTAGCTTAGGGTTAGGGTTACGGTTAGGGTTAGGGTTAGTGTTAGGACACGGATTCGGGTACGGGTTCGGGTACGGCGTAGGGTATGGGTTAGGGTTAGGTTTAGGGTTAGTTTGAGGGTTAGGGCTCGGTTTAGGGTACGGGTTAGGATTAGGGTATGTGTTAGGGTTAAGTTAGGGGTTAGGGTTAGGGTACGCGTTAGGGTTAGGGTAGTTATTAAACCTATCCCACTCTCTAGATACCCCTTAGCACGTCAAGGAATATTATTTGGGGGTCCAGCCATGGAGAAGAGTTTAGACACTAGGAGAAGATAAGGAACACACCCATTATCAAGAAATCACATTAGGATTCTCTTTTTAACCTGTTCCTTAAAACACTAGTGCTTAGGAAATCTATTGGAGGCAGAATCAGTCAAGGGTAGCTTAGGGTTAGGGTTAGGGTTAGGGTACGGCTTAGGGTACGGGTTCGGGTACGGGTTCGGGTACGGGTTCGGGTACGGCGTAGGGTATGGGTTAGGGTTAGGGTTAGGTTTAGTTTGAGGGTTAGGGCTCGGTTTAGGTTACGGGTTACGATTAGGGTACGAGTTAGGGTTAGGGTACGGGTTAGGGTTAGGGTACGCGTTAGGGTTAGTGTAGTTATTAAACCTATCCCACTCTCTAGATACCCCTTAGCACGTCAAAGAATATTATTTGGGGGTCCAGCCATGGAGAAGAGTTTAGACACTAGGAGAAGATAAGGAACACACGCATTATCAAGAAATCACATTAGGATTCTCTTTTTAACCTGTTCCTTAAAACACTAGTGCTTAGGAAATCTATTGGAGGCAGAAGCAGTGAAGGGTAGCTTAGGGTTAGGGTTACGGTTAGGGTTAGGGTTAGTGTTAGGGTACGGATTCGGGTACGGGTTCGGGTACGGCGTAGGGTATGGGTTAGGGTTAGGGTTAGGGTTAGTTTGAGGGTTAGGGCTCGGTTTAGGGTACGGGTTAGGATTAGGGTACGTGTTAGGGTTAGGGTAGGGGTTAGGGTTAGGGTACGCGTTAGGGTTAGGGTAGTTATTAAACCTATCCCACTCTCTAGATACCCCTTAGCACGTCAAGGAATATTATTTGGGGGTCCAGCCATGGAGAAGAGTTTAGACACTAGGAGAAGATAAGGAACACACCCATTATCAAGAAATCACATTAGGATTCTCTTTTTAACCTGTTCCTTAAAACACTAGTGCTTAGGAAATCTATTGGAGGCAGAAGCAGTTAAGGGTAGCTTAGGGTTAGGGCTAGGGTTATTGTTAGGGTAAGGCTTAGGGTACGGGTTCGGGTACGGGATCGGGTACGGCATAGGGTATGGGTTAGGGTTAGGGTTAGGGTTAGTTTGGGGGTTAGGGCTCGGTTTAGGGTACGGGTTAGGATTAGGGTACGTGTTAGGGTTAGGGTAGGGGTTAGGGTTAGGGTACGCGTTAGGATTACTGTAGTTATTAAACCTATCCCACTCTCTAGATACCCCTTAGCACGTCAAGGAATATTATTTGGGGGTCCAGCCATGGAGAAGAGTTTAGACACTAGGAGAAGATAAGGAACACACCCATTATCAAGAAATCACATTAGGATTCTCTTTTTAACCTGTTCCTTAAAACACTAGTGCTTAGGAAATCTATTGGAGGCAGAAGCAGTCAAGGGTAGCTTAGGGTTAGGGTTAGGGTTAGGGTACGGCTTAGGTTACGGGTTCGGGTACGGATTCGGGTACGGGTTTGGGGATGGCGTAGGATATGGTTTAGGGATAGGGTTAGGGTTAGTTTGAGGGTTAGGGCTCGGTTTAGGGTACGGGTTAAGATTAGGGTACGTGTTAGGGTTAGGGTAGATGTTAGGGTTAGGGTACGCGTTAGGGTTAGGGTAGTTATTAAACCTATCCCACTCTCTAGATACCCCTTAGCACGTCAAGGAATATTATTTGGGGGTCCAGCCATGGAGAAGAGTTTAGACACTAGGAGAAGATAAGGAACACACCCATTATCAAAAAATCACATTAGGATTCTCTTTTTAACCTGTTCCTTAAAACACTAGTGCTTAGGAAATCTATTGGAGGCAGAAGCAGTCAAGGGTAGCTTAGGGTTAGGGTTAGGGTTAGTGTACGGCTTAGGTTACGGGTTCGGGTTCGGATTCGGGTACGGGTTTGGGTATGGCGTAGGATATGGTTTAGGGATAGGGTTAGGGTTAGTTTGAGGGTTAGGGTTAGGGTTAGGGTTAGGGTTATTGTTAGGGTAAGGCTTAGAGTTCGGGTTCGGGTACGGGTTCGGGTACGGCGTAGGGTATGGGTTAGGGTTAGTGTTAGGTTTAGTTTGAGGGTTAGGGCTCGGTTTAGGTTACGGGTTACGATTAGGGTACGAGTTAGGGTTAGGGTACGGGTTAGGGTTAGGGTACACGTTAGGGTTAGGGTAGTTATTAAACCTATCCCACTCTCTAGATACCCCTTAGCACGTCAAAGAATATTATTTGGGGGTCCAGCCATGGAGAAGAGTTTAGACACTAGGGGAAGATAAGGAACACACCCATTATCAAGAAATCACATTAGGATTCTCTTTTTAACCTGTTCCTTAAAACACTAGTGCTTAGGAAATCTATTGGAGGCAGAAGCAGTGAAGGGTAGCTTAGGGTTAGGGTTACGGTTAGGGTTAGGGTTAGTGTTAGGACACGGATTCGGGTACGGGTTCGGGTACGGCGTAGGGTATGGGTTAGGGTTAGGTTTAGGGTTAGTTTGAGGGTTAGGGCTCGGTTTAGGGTACGGGTTAGGATTAGGGTATGTGTTAGGGTTAAGGTAGGGGTTAGGGTTAGGGTACGCGTTAGGGTTAGGGTAGTTATTAAACCTATCCCACTCTCTAGATACCCCTTAGCACGTCAAGGAATATTATTTGGGGGTCCAGCCATGGAGAAGAGTTTAGACACTAGGAGAAGATAAGGAACACACCCATTATCAAGAAATCACATTAGGATTCTCTTTTTAACCTGTTGCTTAAAACACTAGTGCTTAGGAAATCTATTGGAGGCAGAATCAGTCAAGGGTAGCTTAGGGTTAGGGTTAGGGTTAGGGTACGGCTTAGGGTACGGGTTCGGGTACGGGTTCGGGTACGGGTTCGGGTACGGCGTAGGGTATGGGTTAGGGTTAGGGTTAGGTTTAGTTTGAGGGTTAGGGCTCGGTTTAGGTTACGGGTTACGATTAGGGTACGAGTTAGGGTTAGGGTACGGGTTAGGGTTAGGGTACGCGTTAGGGTTAGTGTAGTTATTAAACCTATCCCACTCTCTAGATACCCCTTAGCACGTCAAAGAATATTATTTGGGGGTCCAGCCATGGAGAAGAGTTTAGACACTAGGAGAAGATAAGGAACACACGCATTATCAAGAAATCACATTAGGATTCTCTTTTTAACCTGTTCCTTAAAACACTAGTGCTTAGGAAATCTATTGGAGGCAGAAGCAGTGAAGGGTAGCTTAGGGTTAGGGTTACGGTTAGGGTTAGGGTTAGTGTTAGGGTACGGATTCGGGTACGGGTTCGGGTACGGCGTAGGGTATGGGTTAGGGTTAGGGTTAGGGTTAGTTTGAGGGTTAGGGCTCGGTTTAGGGTACGGGTTAGGATTAGGGTACGTGTTAGGGTTAGGGTAGGGGTTAGGGTTAGGGTACGCGTTAGGGTTAGGGTAGTTATTAAACCTATCCCACTCTCTAGATACCCCTTAGCACGTCAAGGAATATTATTTGGGGGTCCAGCCATGGAGAAGAGTTTAGACACTAGGAGAAGATAAGGAACACACCCATTATCAAGAAATCACATTAGGATTCTCTTTTTAACCTGTTCCTTAAAACACTAGTGCTTAGGAAATCTATTGGAGGCAGAAGCAGTTAAGGGTAGCTTAGGGTTAGGGCTAGGGTTATTGTTAGGGTAAGGCTTAGGGTACGGGTTCGGGTACGGGATCGGGTACGGCATAGGGTATGGGTTAGGGTTAGGGTTAGGGTTAGTTTGGGGGTTAGGGCTCGGTTTAGGGTACGGGTTAGGATTAGGGTACGTGTTAGGGTTAGGGTAGGGGTTAGGGTTAGGGTACGCGTTAGGATTACTGTAGTTATTAAACCTATCCCACTCTCTAGATACCCCTTAGCACGTCAAGGAATATTATTTGGGGGTCCAGCCATGGAGAAGAGTTTAGACACTAGGAGAAGATAAGGAACACACCCATTATCAAGAAATCACATTAGGATTCTCTTTTTAACCTGTTCCTTAAAACACTAGTGCTTAGGAAATCTATTGGAGGCAGAAGCAGTCAAGGGTAGCTTAGGGTTAGGGTTAGGGTTAGGGTACGGCTTAGGTTACGGGTTCGGGTACGGATTCGGGTACGGGTTTGGGGATGGCGTAGGATATGGTTTAGGGATAGGGTTAGGGTTAGTTTGAGGGTTAGGGCTCGGTTTAGGGTACGGGTTAAGATTAGGGTACGTGTTAGGGTTAGGGTAGGGGTTAGGGTTAGGGTACGCGTTAGGGTTAGGGTAGTTATTAAACCTATCCCACTCTCTAGATACCCCTTAGCACGTCAAGGAATATTATTTGGGTGTCCAGCCATGGAGAAGAGTTTAGACACTAGGAGAAGATAAGGAACACACCCATTATCAAGAAATCACATTAGGATTCTCTTTTTAACCTGTTCCTTAAAACACTAGTGCTTAGGAAATCTATTGGAGGCAGAAGCAGTCAAGGGTAGCTTAGGGTTAGGGTTAGGGTTAGGGTACGGCTTAGGGTACGGGTTCGGGTACGGGTTCGGGTACGGGTTTGGGTATGGCGTAGGATAGGGGTTAGGGTTAGGGTTAGGGTTAGTTTGAGGGTTAGGGCTCGGTTTAGGGTACGCGTTAGGATTAGTGTACGTGTTAGGGTTAGGGTAGGGGTTAGGGTTAGGGTACGCGTTAGGGTTAGGGTAGTTATTAAACGTATCCCACTCTCTAGATACCCCTTAGCACGTCAAGGAATATTATTTGGGGGTCCAGCCATGGAGAAGAGTTTAGACACTAGGAGAAGATAAGGAACACACCCATTATCAAGAAATCACATTAGGATTCTCTTTTTAACCTGTTCTTTAAAACACTAGTGCTTAGGAAATCTATTGGAGGCAGAAGCAGTCAAGGGTAGCTTAGGTTTAGGGTTAGGGTTAGTGTTAGGGTACGGCTTAGGGTACGGGTTCGGGTACGGGTTCGGGTACGGCGTAGGGTATGGGTTAGGGTTAGGTTTAGGGTTAGTTTGAGGGTTAGGGCTCGGTTTAGGGTACGGGTTAGGATTAGGGTACGTGTTAGGGTTAGTGTAGGGGTTAGGGTTAGTGTACGCGTTAGGGTTACGGTAGTTATTAAACCTATCCCACTCTCTAGATACCCCTTAGCACGTCAAGGAATATTATTTGGGTGTCCAGCCATGGAGAAGAGTTTAGACACTAGGAGAAGATAAGGAACACACCCATTATCAAGAAATCACATTAGGATTCTCTTTTTAACCTGTTCCTTAAAACACTAGTGCTTAGGAAATCTATTGGAGGCAGAAGCAGTCAAGGGTAGCTTAGTGTTAGGGTTAGGGTTAGGGTACGGCTTAGGGTACGGGTTCGGGTCCGGGTTCGGGTACGGCGTAGGGTATGGGTTAGGGTTAGGGTTAGGGTTAGTTTGAGGGTTAGGGCTCGGTTTAGGGTACGGGTTAGGATTTGTGTACGTGTTAGGGTTAGGGTAGAGGTTAGGGTTAGCGTACGCGTTAGGGTTAGGGTAGTTATTAAACCTATCCCACTCTCTAGATACCCCTTAGCACGTCAAGGAATATTATTTGGGGGTCCAGCCATGGAGAAGAGTTTAGACACTAGGAGAAGATAAGGAACACACCCATTATCAAAAAATCACATTAGGATTCTCTTTTTAACCTGTTCCTTAAAACACTAGTGCTTAGGAAATCTATTGGAGGCAGAAGCAGTCAAGGGTAGCTTAGGGTTAGGGTTAGGGTTAGGGTTAGGGTTAGGGTACGGCTTAGGGTACGGGTTCGGGTACGGGTTCGGATACGGCATAGGGTATGGGTTAGGGTTAGGGTTAGGGTTAGTTTGAGGGTTAGGGCTCGGTTTAGGGTACGGGTTAGGATTAGGGTACGTGTTAGGGTTAGGGTAGGGGTTAGGGTTAGGGTACGTGTTTGGGTTAGTGTAGTTATTAAACCTATCCCACTCTCTAGATACCCCTTAGCACGTCAAGGAATATTATTTGGGGTTCCAGCCATGGAGAAGAGTTTAGACACTAGGAGAAGATAAGGAACACACCCATTATCAAGAAATCACATTAGGATTCTCTTTTTAACCTGTTCCTTAAAACACTAGTGCTTAGGAAATCTATTGGAGGCAGAAGCAGTCAAGGGTAGCTTAGGGTTAGGGTTAGGGTTAGGGCTAGGTTTAGGGCACGGCTTAGGGTACGGGTTCGGGTACGGGTTCGGGTACGGCATAGGGTATGGGTTAGTTTTAGGGTTAGGGTTAGTTTGAGGGTTAGGGCTCGGTTTAGGGTACGGGTTAGGATTAGGGTACGTGTTAGGGTTAGGGTAGGGGTTAGGGTTAGGGTACGCGTTAGGGTTAGGGTAGTTATTAAACCTATCCCACTCTCTAGATACCCCTTAGCACGTCAAGGAATATTATTTGGGTGTCCAGCCATGGAGAAGAGTTTAGACACTAGGAGAAGATAAGGAACACACCCATTATCAAGAAATCACATTAGGATTCTCTTTTTAACCTGTTCCTTAAAACACTAGTGCTTAGGAAATCTATTGGAGGCAGAAGCAGTCAAGGGTAGCTTAGTGTTAGGGTTAGGGTTAGGGTACGGCTTAGGGTACGGGTTCGGGTCCGGGTTCGGGTACGGCGTAGGGTATGGGTTAGGGTTAGGGTTAGGGTTAGTTTGAGGGTTAGGGCTCGGTTTAGGGTACGGGTTAGGATTTGTGTACGTGTTAGGGTTAGGGTAGAGGTTAGGGTTAGCGTACGCGTTAGGGTTAGGGTAGTTATTAAACCTATCCCACTCTCTAGATACCCCTTAGCACGTCAAGGAATATTATTTGGGGGTCCAGCCATGGAGAAGAGTTTAGACACTAGGAGAAGATAAGGAACACACCCATTATCAAAAAATCACATTAGGATTCTCTTTTTAACCTGTTCCTTAAAACACTAGTGCTTAGGAAATCTATTGGAGGCAGAAGCAGTCAAGGGTAGCTTAGGGTTAGGGTTAGGGTTAGGGTACGGCTTAGGTTACGGGTTCGGGTTCGGATTCGGGTACGGGTTTGGGTATGGCGTAGGATATGGTTTAGGGATAGGGTTAGGGTTAGTTTGAGGGTTAGGGTTAGGGTTAGGGTTAGGGTTATTGTTAGGGTAAGGCTTAGAGTTCGGGTTCGGGTACGGGTTCGGGTACGGCGTAGGGTATGGGTTAGGGTTAGTGTTAGGTTTAGTTTGAGGGTTAGGGCTCGGTTTAGGTTACGGGTTACGATTAGGGTACGAGTTAGGGTTAGGGTACGGGTTAGGGTTAGGGTACACGTTAGGGTTAGGGTAGTTATTAAACCTATCCCACTCTCTAGATACCCCTTAGCACGTCAAAGAATATTATTTGGGGGTCCAGCCATGGAGAAGAGTTTAGACACTAGGGGAAGATAAGGAACACACCCATTATCAAGAAATCACATTAGGATTCTCTTTTTAACCTGTTCCTTAAAACACTAGTGCTTAGGAAATCTATTGGAGGCAGAAGCAGTGAAGGGTAGCTTAGGGTTAGGGTTACGGTTAGGGTTAGGGTTAGTGTTAGGACACGGATTCGGGTACGGGTTCGGGTACGGCGTAGGGTATGGGTTAGGGTTAGGTTTAGGGTTAGTTTGAGGGTTAGGGCTCGGTTTAGGGTACGGGTTAGGATTAGGGTATGTGTTAGGGTTAAGTTAGGGGTTAGGGTTAGGGTACGCGTTAGGGTTAGGGTAGTTATTAAACCTATCCCACTCTCTAGATACCCCTTAGCACGTCAAGGAATATTATTTGGGGGTCCAGCCATGGAGAAGAGTTTAGACACTAGGAGAAGATAAGGAACACACCCATTATCAAGAAATCACATTAGGATTCTCTTTTTAACCTGTTCCTTAAAACACTAGTGCTTAGGAAATCTATTGGAGGCAGAAGCAGTCAAGGGTAGCTTAGGGTTAGGGTTAGGGTTAGGGTACGGCTTAGGTTACGGGTTCGGGTACGGATTCGGGTACGGGTTTGGGGATGGCGTAGGATATGGTTTAGGGATAGGGTTAGGGTTAGTTTGAGGGTTAGGGCTCGGTTTAGGGTACGGGTTAAGATTAGGGTACGTGTTAGGGTTAGGGTAGGGGTTAGGGTTAGGGTACGCGTTAGGGTTAGGGTAGTTATTAAACCTATCCCACTCTCTAGATACCCCTTAGCACGTCAAGGAATATTATTTGGGTGTCCAGCCATGGAGAAGAGTTTAGACACTAGGAGAAGATAAGGAACACACCCATTATCAAGAAATCACATTAGGATTCTCTTTTTAACCTGTTCCTTAAAACACTAGTGCTTAGGAAATCTATTGGAGGCAGAAGCAGTCAAGGGTAGCTTAGGGTTAGGGTTAGGGTTAGGGTACGGCTTAGGGTACGGGTTCGGGTACGGGTTCGGGTACGGGTTTGGGTATGGCGTAGGATAGGGGTTAGGGTTAGGGTTAGGGTTAGTTTGAGGGTTAGGGCTCGGTTTAGGGTACGCGTTAGGATTAGTGTACGTGTTAGGGTTAGGGTAGGGGTTAGGGTTAGGGTACGCGTTAGGGTTAGGGTAGTTATTAAACGTATCCCACTCTCTAGATACCCCTTAGCACGTCAAGGAATATTATTTGGGGGTCCAGCCATGGAGAAGAGTTTAGACACTAGGAGAAGATAAGGAACACACCCATTATCAAGAAATCACATTAGGATTCTCTTTTTAACCTGTTCTTTAAAACACTAGTGCTTAGGAAATCTATTGGAGGCAGAAGCAGTCAAGGGTAGCTTAGGTTTAGGGTTAGGGTTAGTGTTAGGGTACGGCTTAGGGTACGGGTTCGGGTACGGGTTCGGGTACGGCGTAGGGTATGGGTTAGGGTTAGGTTTAGGGTTAGTTTGAGGGTTAGGGCTCGGTTTAGGGTACGGGTTAGGATTAGGGTACGTGTTAGGGTTAGTGTAGGGGTTAGGGTTAGTGTACGCGTTAGGGTTACGGTAGTTATTAAACCTATCCCACTCTCTAGATACCCCTTAGCACGTCAAGGAATATTATTTGGGTGTCCAGCCATGGAGAAGAGTTTAGACACTAGGAGAAGATAAGGAACACACCCATTATCAAGAAATCACATTAGGATTCTCTTTTTAACCTGTTCCTTAAAACACTAGTGCTTAGGAAATCTATTGGAGGCAGAAGCAGTCAAGGGTAGCTTAGTGTTAGGGTTAGGGTTAGGGTACGGCTTAGGGTACGGGTTCGGGTCCGGGTTCGGGTACGGCGTAGGGTATGGGTTAGGGTTAGGGTTAGGGTTAGTTTGAGGGTTAGGGCTCGGTTTAGGGTACGGGTTAGGATTTGTGTACGTGTTAGGGTTAGGGTAGAGGTTAGGGTTAGCGTACGCGTTAGGGTTAGGGTAGTTATTAAACCTATCCCACTCTCTAGATACCCCTTAGCACGTCAAGGAATATTATTTGGGGGTCCAGCCATGGAGAAGAGTTTAGACACTAGGAGAAGATAAGGAACACACCCATTATCAAAAAATCACATTAGGATTCTCTTTTTAACCTGTTCCTTAAAACACTAGTGCTTAGGAAATCTATTGGAGGCAGAAGCAGTCAAGGGTAGCTTAGGGTTAGGGTTAGGGTTAGGGTTAGGGTTAGGGTACGGCTTAGGGTACGGGTTCGGGTACGGGTTCGGATACGGCATAGGGTATGGGTTAGGGTTAGGGTTAGGGTTAGTTTGAGGGTTAGGGCTCGGTTTAGGGTACGGGTTAGGATTAGGGTACGTGTTAGGGTTAGGGTAGGGGTTAGGGTTAGGGTACGTGTTTGGGTTAGTGTAGTTATTAAACCTATCCCACTCTCTAGATACCCCTTAGCACGTCAAGGAATATTATTTGGGGTTCCAGCCATGGAGAAGAGTTTAGACACTAGGAGAAGATAAGGAACACACCCATTATCAAGAAATCACATTAGGATTCTCTTTTTAACCTGTTCCTTAAAACACTAGTGCTTAGGAAATCTATTGGAGGCAGAAGCAGTCAAGGGTAGCTTAGGGTTAGGGTTAGGGTTAGGGCTAGGTTTAGGGCACGGCTTAGGGTACGGGTTCGGGTACGGGTTCGGGTACGGCATAGGGTATGGGTTAGTTTTAGGGTTAGGGTTAGTTTGAGGGTTAGGGCTCGGTTTAGGGTACGGGTTAGGATTAGGGTACGTGTTAGGGTTAGGGTAGGGGTTAGGGTTAGGGTACGCGTTAGGGTTAGGGTAGTTATTAAACCTATCCCACTCTCTAGATACCCCTTAGCACGTCAAGGAATATTATTTGGGTGTCCAGCCATGGAGAAGAGTTTAGACACTAGGAGAAGATAAGGAACACACCCATTATCAAGAAATCACATTAGGATTCTCTTTTTAACCTGTTCCTTAAAACACTAGTGCTTAGGAAATCTATTGGAGGCAGAAGCAGTCAAGGGTAGCTTAGTGTTAGGGTTAGGGTTAGGGTACGGCTTAGGGTACGGGTTCGGGTCCGGGTTCGGGTACGGCGTAGGGTATGGGTTAGGGTTAGGGTTAGGGTTAGTTTGAGGGTTAGGGCTCGGTTTAGGGTACGGGTTAGGATTTGTGTACGTGTTAGGGTTAGGGTAGAGGTTAGGGTTAGCGTACGCGTTAGGGTTAGGGTAGTTATTAAACCTATCCCACTCTCTAGATACCCCTTAGCACGTCAAGGAATATTATTTGGGGGTCCAGCCATGGAGAAGAGTTTAGACACTAGGAGAAGATAAGGAACACACCCATTATCAAAAAATCACATTAGGATTCTCTTTTTAACCTGTTCCTTAAAACACTAGTGCTTAGGAAATCTATTGGAGGCAGAAGCAGTCAAGGGTAGCTTAGGGTTAGGGTTAGGGTTAGGGTACGGCTTAGGTTACGGGTTCGGGTTCGGATTCGGGTACGGGTTTGGGTATGGCGTAGGATATGGTTTAGGGATAGGGTTAGGGTTAGTTTGAGGGTTAGGGTTAGGGTTAGGGTTAGGGTTATTGTTAGGGTAAGGCTTAGAGTTCGGGTTCGGGTACGGGTTCGGGTACGGCGTAGGGTATGGGTTAGGGTTAGTGTTAGGTTTAGTTTGAGGGTTAGGGCTCGGTTTAGGTTACGGGTTACGATTAGGGTACGAGTTAGGGTTAGGGTACGGGTTAGGGTTAGGGTACACGTTAGGGTTAGGGTAGTTATTAAACCTATCCCACTCTCTAGATACCCCTTAGCACGTCAAAGAATATTATTTGGGGGTCCAGCCATGGAGAAGAGTTTAGACACTAGGGGAAGATAAGGAACACACCCATTATCAAGAAATCACATTAGGATTCTCTTTTTAACCTGTTCCTTAAAACACTAGTGCTTAGGAAATCTATTGGAGGCAGAAGCAGTGAAGGGTAGCTTAGGGTTAGGGTTACGGTTAGGGTTAGGGTTAGTGTTAGGACACGGATTCGGGTACGGGTTCGGGTACGGCGTAGGGTATGGGTTAGGGTTAGGTTTAGGGTTAGTTTGAGGGTTAGGGCTCGGTTTAGGGTACGGGTTAGGATTAGGGTATGTGTTAGGGTTAAGTTAGGGGTTAGGGTTAGGGTACGCGTTAGGGTTAGGGTAGTTATTAAACCTATCCCACTCTCTAGATACCCCTTAGCACGTCAAGGAATATTATTTGGGGGTCCAGCCATGGAGAAGAGTTTAGACACTAGGAGAAGATAAGGAACACACCCATTATCAAGAAATCACATTAGGATTCTCTTTTTAACCTGTTCCTTAAAACACTAGTGCTTAGGAAATCTATTGGAGGCAGAATCAGTCAAGGGTAGCTTAGGGTTAGGGTTAGGGTTAGGGTACGGCTTAGGGTACGGGTTCGGGTACGGGTTCGGGTACGGGTTCGGGTACGGCGTAGGGTATGGGTTAGGGTTAGGGTTAGGTTTAGTTTGAGGGTTAGGGCTCGGTTTAGGTTACGGGTTACGATTAGGGTACGAGTTAGGGTTAGGGTACGGGTTAGGGTTAGGGTACGCGTTAGGGTTAGTGTAGTTATTAAACCTATCCCACTCTCTAGATACCCCTTAGCACGTCAAAGAATATTATTTGGGGGTCCAGCCATGGAGAAGAGTTTAGACACTAGGAGAAGATAAGGAACACACGCATTATCAAGAAATCACATTAGGATTCTCTTTTTAACCTGTTCCTTAAAACACTAGTGCTTAGGAAATCTATTGGAGGCAGAAGCAGTGAAGGGTAGCTTAGGGTTAGGGTTACGGTTAGGGTTAGGGTTAGTGTTAGGGTACGGATTCGGGTACGGGTTCGGGTACGGCGTAGGGTATGGGTTAGGGTTAGGGTTAGGGTTAGTTTGAGGGTTAGGGCTCGGTTTAGGGTACGGGTTAGGATTAGGGTACGTGTTAGGGTTAGGGTAGGGGTTAGGGTTAGGGTACGCGTTAGGGTTAGGGTAGTTATTAAACCTATCCCACTCTCTAGATACCCCTTAGCACGTCAAGGAATATTATTTGGGGGTCCAGCCATGGAGAAGAGTTTAGACACTAGGAGAAGATAAGGAACACACCCATTATCAAGAAATCACATTAGGATTCTCTTTTTAACCTGTTCCTTAAAACACTAGTGCTTAGGAAATCTATTGGAGGCAGAAGCAGTTAAGGGTAGCTTAGGGTTAGGGCTAGGGTTATTGTTAGGGTAAGGCTTAGGGTACGGGTTCGGGTACGGGATCGGGTACGGCATAGGGTATGGGTTAGGGTTAGGGTTAGGGTTAGTTTGGGGGTTAGGGCTCGGTTTAGGGTACGGGTTAGGATTAGGGTACGTGTTAGGGTTAGGGTAGGGGTTAGGGTTAGGGTACGCGTTAGGATTACTGTAGTTATTAAACCTATCCCACTCTCTAGATACCCCTTAGCACGTCAAGGAATATTATTTGGGGGTCCAGCCATGGAGAAGAGTTTAGACACTAGGAGAAGATAAGGAACACACCCATTATCAAGAAATCACATTAGGATTCTCTTTTTAACCTGTTCCTTAAAACACTAGTGCTTAGGAAATCTATTGGAGGCAGAAGCAGTCAAGGGTAGCTTAGGGTTAGGGTTAGGGTTAGGGTACGGCTTAGGTTACGGGTTCGGGTACGGATTCGGGTACGGGTTTGGGGATGGCGTAGGATATGGTTTAGGGATAGGGTTAGGGTTAGTTTGAGGGTTAGGGCTCGGTTTAGGGTACGGGTTAAGATTAGGGTACGTGTTAGGGTTAGGGTAGATGTTAGGGTTAGGGTACGCGTTAGGGTTAGGGTAGTTATTAAACCTATCCCACTCTCTAGATACCCCTTAGCACGTCAAGGAATATTATTTGGGGGTCCAGCCATGGAGAAGAGTTTAGACACTAGGAGAAGATAAGGAACACACCCATTATCAAAAAATCACATTAGGATTCTCTTTTTAACCTGTTCCTTAAAACACTAGTGCTTAGGAAATCTATTGGAGGCAGAAGCAGTCAAGGGTAGCTTAGGGTTAGGGTTAGGGTTAGTGTACGGCTTAGGTTACGGGTTCGGGTTCGGATTCGGGTACGGGTTTGGGTATGGCGTAGGATATGGTTTAGGGATAGGGTTAGGGTTAGTTTGAGGGTTAGGGTTAGGGTTAGGGTTAGGGTTATTGTTAGGGTAAGGCTTAGAGTTCGGGTTCGGGTACGGGTTCGGGTACGGCGTAGGGTATGGGTTAGGGTTAGTGTTAGGTTTAGTTTGAGGGTTAGGGCTCGGTTTAGGTTACGGGTTACGATTAGGGTACGAGTTAGGGTTAGGGTACGGGTTAGGGTTAGGGTACACGTTAGGGTTAGGGTAGTTATTAAACCTATCCCACTCTCTAGATACCCCTTAGCACGTCAAAGAATATTATTTGGGGGTCCAGCCATGGAGAAGAGTTTAGACACTAGGGGAAGATAAGGAACACACCCATTATCAAGAAATCACATTAGGATTCTCTTTTTAACCTGTTCCTTAAAACACTAGTGCTTAGGAAATCTATTGGAGGCAGAAGCAGTGAAGGGTAGCTTAGGGTTAGGGTTACGGTTAGGGTTAGGGTTAGTGTTAGGACACGGATTCGGGTACGGGTTCGGGTACGGCGTAGGGTATGGGTTAGGGTTAGGTTTAGGGTTAGTTTGAGGGTTAGGGCTCGGTTTAGGGTACGGGTTAGGATTAGGGTATGTGTTAGGGTTAAGGTAGGGGTTAGGGTTAGGGTACGCGTTAGGGTTAGGGTAGTTATTAAACCTATCCCACTCTCTAGATACCCCTTAGCACGTCAAGGAATATTATTTGGGGGTCCAGCCATGGAGAAGAGTTTAGACACTAGGAGAAGATAAGGAACACACCCATTATCAAGAAATCACATTAGGATTCTCTTTTTAACCTGTTGCTTAAAACACTAGTGCTTAGGAAATCTATTGGAGGCAGAATCAGTCAAGGGTAGCTTAGGGTTAGGGTTAGGGTTAGGGTACGGCTTAGGGTACGGGTTCGGGTACGGGTTCGGGTACGGGTTCGGGTACGGCGTAGGGTATGGGTTAGGGTTAGGGTTAGGTTTAGTTTGAGGGTTAGGGCTCGGTTTAGGTTACGGGTTACGATTAGGGTACGAGTTAGGGTTAGGGTACGGGTTAGGGTTAGGGTACGCGTTAGGGTTAGTGTAGTTATTAAACCTATCCCACTCTCTAGATACCCCTTAGCACGTCAAAGAATATTATTTGGGGGTCCAGCCATGGAGAAGAGTTTAGACACTAGGAGAAGATAAGGAACACACGCATTATCAAGAAATCACATTAGGATTCTCTTTTTAACCTGTTCCTTAAAACACTAGTGCTTAGGAAATCTATTGGAGGCAGAAGCAGTGAAGGGTAGCTTAGGGTTAGGGTTACGGTTAGGGTTAGGGTTAGTGTTAGGGTACGGATTCGGGTACGGGTTCGGGTACGGCGTAGGGTATGGGTTAGGGTTAGGGTTAGGGTTAGTTTGAGGGTTAGGGCTCGGTTTAGGGTACGGGTTAGGATTAGGGTACGTGTTAGGGTTAGGGTAGGGGTTAGGGTTAGGGTACGCGTTAGGGTTAGGGTAGTTATTAAACCTATCCCACTCTCTAGATACCCCTTAGCACGTCAAGGAATATTATTTGGGGGTCCAGCCATGGAGAAGAGTTTAGACACTAGGAGAAGATAAGGAACACACCCATTATCAAGAAATCACATTAGGATTCTCTTTTTAACCTGTTCCTTAAAACACTAGTGCTTAGGAAATCTATTGGAGGCAGAAGCAGTTAAGGGTAGCTTAGGGTTAGGGCTAGGGTTATTGTTAGGGTAAGGCTTAGGGTACGGGTTCGGGTACGGGATCGGGTACGGCATAGGGTATGGGTTAGGGTTAGGGTTAAGGTTAGTTTGGGGGTTAGGGCTCGGTTTAGGGTACGGGTTAGGATTAGGGTACGTGTTAGGGTTAGGGTAGGGGTTAGGGTTAGGGTACGCGTTAGGATTACTGTAGTTATTAAACCTATCCCACTCTCTAGATACCCCTTAGCACGTCAAGGAATATTATTTGGGGGTCCAGCCATGGAGAAGAGTTTAGACACTAGGAGAAGATAAGGAACACACCCATTATCAAGAAATCACATTAGGATTCTCTTTTTAACCTGTTCCTTAAAACACTAGTGCTTAGGAAATCTATTGGAGGCAGAAGCAGTCAAGGGTAGCTTAGGGTTAGGGTTAGGGTTAGGGTACGGCTTAGGTTACGGGTTCGGGTACGGATTCGGGTACGGGTTTGGGGATGGCGTAGGATATGGTTTAGGGATAGGGTTAGGGTTAGTTTGAGGGTTAGGGCTCGGTTTAGGGTACGGGTTAAGATTAGGGTACGTGTTAGGGTTAGGGTAGGGGTTAGGGTTAGGGTACGCGTTAGGGTTAGGGTAGTTATTAAACCTATCCCACTCTCTAGATACCCCTTAGCACGTCAAGGAATATTATTTGGGTGTCCAGCCATGGAGAAGAGTTTAGACACTAGGAGAAGATAAGGAACACACCCATTATCAAGAAATCACATTAGGATTCTCTTTTTAACCTGTTCCTTAAAACACTAGTGCTTAGGAAATCTATTGGAGGCAGAAGCAGTCAAGGGTAGCTTAGGGTTAGGGTTAGGGTTAGGGTACGGCTTAGGGTACGGGTTCGGGTACGGGTTCGGGTACGGGTTTGGGTATGGCGTAGGATAGGGGTTAGGGTTAGGGTTAGGGTTAGTTTGAGGGTTAGGGCTCGGTTTAGGGTACGCGTTAGGATTAGTGTACGTGTTAGGGTTAGGGTAGGGGTTAGGGTTAGGGTACGCGTTAGGGTTAGGGTAGTTATTAAACGTATCCCACTCTCTAGATACCCCTTAGCACGTCAAGGAATATTATTTGGGGGTCCAGCCATGGAGAAGAGTTTAGACACTAGGAGAAGATAAGGAACACACCCATTATCAAGAAATCACATTAGGATTCTCTTTTTAACCTGTTCTTTAAAACACTAGTGCTTAGGAAATCTATTGGAGGCAGAAGCAGTCAAGGGTAGCTTAGGTTTAGGGTTAGGGTTAGTGTTAGGGTACGGCTTAGGGTACGGGTTCGGGTACGGGTTCGGGTACGGCGTAGGGTATGGGTTAGGGTTAGGTTTAGGGTTAGTTTGAGGGTTAGGGCTCGGTTTAGGGTACGGGTTAGGATTAGGGTACGTGTTAGGGTTAGTGTAGGGGTTAGGGTTAGTGTACGCGTTAGGGTTACGGTAGTTATTAAACCTATCCCACTCTCTAGATACCCCTTAGCACGTCAAGGAATATTATTTGGGTGTCCAGCCATGGAGAAGAGTTTAGACACTAGGAGAAGATAAGGAACACACCCATTATCAAGAAATCACATTAGGATTCTCTTTTTAACCTGTTCCTTAAAACACTAGTGCTTAGGAAATCTATTGGAGGCAGAAGCAGTCAAGGGTAGCTTAGTGTTAGGGTTAGGGTTAGGGTACGGCTTAGGGTACGGGTTCGGGTCCGGGTTCGGGTACGGCGTAGGGTATGGGTTAGGGTTAGGGTTAGGGTTAGTTTGAGGGTTAGGGCTCGGTTTAGGGTACGGGTTAGGATTTGTGTACGTGTTAGGGTTAGGGTAGAGGTTAGGGTTAGCGTACGCGTTAGGGTTAGGGTAGTTATTAAACCTATCCCACTCTCTAGATACCCCTTAGCACGTCAAGGAATATTATTTGGGGGTCCAGCCATGGAGAAGAGTTTAGACACTAGGAGAAGATAAGGAACACACCCATTATCAAAAAATCACATTAGGATTCTCTTTTTAACCTGTTCCTTAAAACACTAGTGCTTAGGAAATCTATTGGAGGCAGAAGCAGTCAAGGGTAGCTTAGGGTTAGGGTTAGGGTTAGGGTTAGGGTTAGGGTACGGCTTAGGGTACGGGTTCGGGTACGGGTTCGGATACGGCATAGGGTATGGGTTAGGGTTAGGGTTAGGGTTAGTTTGAGGGTTAGGGCTCGGTTTAGGGTACGGGTTAGGATTAGGGTACGTGTTAGGGTTAGGGTAGGGGTTAGGGTTAGGGTACGTGTTTGGGTTAGTGTAGTTATTAAACCTATCCCACTCTCTAGATACCCCTTAGCACGTCAAGGAATATTATTTGGGGTTCCAGCCATGGAGAAGAGTTTAGACACTAGGAGAAGATAAGGAACACACCCATTATCAAGAAATCACATTAGGATTCTCTTTTTAACCTGTTCCTTAAAACACTAGTGCTTAGGAAATCTATTGGAGGCAGAAGCAGTCAAGGGTAGCTTAGGGTTAGGGTTAGGGTTAGGGCTAGGTTTAGGGCACGGCTTAGGGTACGGGTTCGGGTACGGGTTCGGGTATGGCATAGGGTATGGGTTAGTTTTAGGGTTAGGGTTAGTTTGAGGGTTAGGGCTCGGTTTAGGGTACGGGTTAGGATTAGGGTACGTGTTAGGGTTAGGGTAGGGGTTAGGGTTAGGGTACGCGTTAGGGTTAGGGTAGTTATTAAACCTATCCCACTCTCTAGATACCCCTTAGCACGTCAAGGAATATTATTTGGGTGTCCAGCCATGGAGAAGAGTTTAGACACTAGGAGAAGATAAGGAACACACCCATTATCAAGAAATCACATTAGGATTCTCTTTTTAACCTGTTCCTTAAAACACTAGTGCTTAGGAAATCTATTGGAGGCAGAAGCAGTCAAGGGTAGCTTAGTGTTAGGGTTAGGGTTAGGGTACGGCTTAGGGTACGGGTTCGGGTCCGGGTTCGGGTACGGCGTAGGGTATGGGTTAGGGTTAGGGTTAGGGTTAGTTTGAGGGTTAGGGCTCGGTTTAGGGTACGGGTTAGGATTTGTGTACGTGTTAGGGTTAGGGTAGAGGTTAGGGTTAGCGTACGCGTTAGGGTTAGGGTAGTTATTAAACCTATCCCACTCTCTAGATACCCCTTAGCACGTCAAGGAATATTATTTGGGGGTCCAGCCATGGAGAAGAGTTTAGACACTAGGAGAAGATAAGGAACACACCCATTATCAAAAAATCACATTAGGATTCTCTTTTTAACCTGTTCCTTAAAACACTAGTGCTTAGGAAATCTATTGGAGGCAGAAGCAGTCAAGGGTAGCTTAGGGTTAGGGTTAGGGTTAGGGTTAGGGTTAGGGTACGGCTTAGGGTACGGGTTCGGGTACGGGTTCGGATACGGCATAGGGTATGGGTTAGGGTTAGGGTTAGGGTTAGTTTGAGGGTTAGGGCTCGGTTTAGGGTACGGGTTAGGATTAGGGTACGTGTTAGGGTTAGGGTAGGGGTTAGGGTTAGGGTACGTGTTTGGGTTAGTGTAGTTATTAAACCTATCCCACTCTCTAGATACCCCTTAGCACGTCAAGGAATATTATTTGGGGTTCCAGCCATGGAGAAGAGTTTAGACACTAGGAGAAGATAAGGAACACACCCATTATCAAGAAATCACATTAGGATTCTCTTTTTAACCTGTTCCTTAAAACACTAGTGCTTAGGAAATCTATTGGAGGCAGAAGCAGTCAAGGGTAGCTTAGGGTTAGGGTTAGGGTTAGGGCTAGGTTTAGGGCACGGCTTAGGGTACGGGTTCGGGTACGGGTTCGGGTACGGCATAGGGTATGGGTTAGTTTTAGGGTTAGGGTTAGTTTGAGGGTTAGGGCTCGGTTTAGGGTACGGGTTAGGATTAGGGTACGTGTTAGGGTTAGGGTAGGGGTTAGGGTTAGGGTACGCGTTAGGGTTAGGGTAGTTATTAAACCTATCCCACTCTCTAGATACCCCTTAGCACGTCAAGGAATATTATTTGGGTGTCCAGCCATGGAGAAGAGTTTAGACACTAGGAGAAGATAAGGAACACACCCATTATCAAGAAATCACATTAGGATTCTCTTTTTAACCTGTTCCTTAAAACACTAGTGCTTAGGAAATCTATTGGAGGCAGAAGCAGTCAAGGGTAGCTTAGTGTTAGGGTTAGGGTTAGGGTACGGCTTAGGGTACGGGTTCGGGTCCGGGTTCGGGTACGGCGTAGGGTATGGGTTAGGGTTAGGGTTAGGGTTAGTTTGAGGGTTAGGGCTCGGTTTAGGGTACGGGTTAGGATTTGTGTACGTGTTAGGGTTAGGGTAGAGGTTAGGGTTAGCGTACGCGTTAGGGTTAGGGTAGTTATTAAACCTATCCCACTCTCTAGATACCCCTTAGCACGTCAAGGAATATTATTTGGGGGTCCAGCCATGGAGAAGAGTTTAGACACTAGGAGAAGATAAGGAACACACCCATTATCAAAAAATCACATTAGGATTCTCTTTTTAACCTGTTCCTTAAAACACTAGTGCTTAGGAAATCTATTGGAGGCAGAAGCAGTCAAGGGTAGCTTAGGGTTAGGGTTAGGGTTAGGGTTAGGGTTAGGGTACGGCTTAGGGTACGGGTTCGGGTACGGGTTCGGATACGGCATAGGGTATGGGTTAGGGTTAGGGTTAGGGTTAGTTTGAGGGTTAGGGCTCGGTTTAGGGTACGGGTTAGGATTAGGGTACGTGTTAGGGTTAGGGTAGGGGTTAGGGTTAGGGTACGTGTTTGGGTTAGTGTAGTTATTAAACCTATCCCACTCTCTAGATACCCCTTAGCACGTCAAGGAATATTATTTGGGGTTCCAGCCATGGAGAAGAGTTTAGACACTAGGAGAAGATAAGGAACACACCCATTATCAAGAAATCACATTAGGATTCTCTTTTTAACCTGTTCCTTAAAACACTAGTGCTTAGGAAATCTATTGGAGGCAGAAGCAGTCAAGGGTAGCTTAGGGTTAGGGTTAGGGTTAGGGCTAGGTTTAGGGCACGGCTTAGGGTACGGGTTCGGGTACGGGTTCGGGTACGGCATAGGGTATGGGTTAGTTTTAGGGTTAGGGTTAGTTTGAGGGTTAGGGCTCGGTTTAGGGTACGGGTTAGGATTAGGGTACGTGTTAGGGTTAGGGTAGGGGTTAGGGTTAGGGTACGCGTTAGGGTTAGGGTAGTTATTAAACCTATCCCACTCTCTAGATACCCCTTAGCACGTCAAGGAATATTATTTGGGTGTCCAGCCATGGAGAAGAGTTTAGACACTAGGAGAAGATAAGGAACACACCCATTATCAAGAAATCACATTAGGATTCTCTTTTTAACCTGTTCCTTAAAACACTAGTGCTTAGGAAATCTATTGGAGGCAGAAGCAGTCAAGGGTAGCTTAGTGTTAGGGTTAGGGTTAGGGTACGGCTTAGGGTACGGGTTCGGGTCCGGGTTCGGGTACGGCGTAGGGTATGGGTTAGGGTTAGGGTTAGGGTTAGTTTGAGGGTTAGGGCTCGGTTTAGGGTACGGGTTAGGATTTGTGTACGTGTTAGGGTTAGGGTAGAGGTTAGGGTTAGCGTACGCGTTAGGGTTAGGGTAGTTATTAAACCTATCCCACTCTCTAGATACCCCTTAGCACGTCAAGGAATATTATTTGGGGGTCCAGCCATGGAGAAGAGTTTAGACACTAGGAGAAGATAAGGAACACACCCATTATCAAAAAATCACATTAGGATTCTCTTTTTAACCTGTTCCTTAAAACACTAGTGCTTAGGAAATCTATTGGAGGCAGAAGCAGTCAAGGGTAGCTTAGGGTTAGGGTTAGGGTTAGGGTTAGGGTTAGGGTACGGCTTAGGGTACGGGTTCGGGTACGGGTTCGGATACGGCATAGGGTATGGGTTAGGGTTAGGGTTAGGGTTAGTTTGAGGGTTAGGGCTCGGTTTAGGGTACGGGTTAGGATTAGGGTACGTGTTAGGGTTAGGGTAGGGGTTAGGGTTAGGGTACGTGTTTGGGTTAGTGTAGTTATTAAACCTATCCCACTCTCTAGATACCCCTTAGCACGTCAAGGAATATTATTTGGGGTTCCAGCCATGGAGAAGAGTTTAGACACTAGGAGAAGATAAGGAACACACCCATTATCAAGAAATCACATTAGGATTCTCTTTTTAACCTGTTCCTTAAAACACTAGTGCTTAGGAAATCTATTGGAGGCAGAAGCAGTCAAGGGTAGCTTAGGGTTAGGGTTAGGGTTAGGGCTAGGTTTAGGGCACGGCTTAGGGTACGGGTTCGGGTACGGGTTCGGGTACGGCATAGGGTATGGGTTAGTTTTAGGGTTAGGGTTAGTTTGAGGGTTAGGGCTCGGTTTAGGGTACGGGTTAGGATTAGGGTACGTGTTAGGGTTAGGGTAGGGGTTAGGGTTAGGGTACGCGTTAGGGTTAGGGTAGTTATTAAACCTATCCCACTCTCTAGATACCCCTTAGCACGTCAAGGAATATTATTTGGGTGTCCAGCCATGGAGAAGAGTTTAGACACTAGGAGAAGATAAGGAACACACCCATTATCAAGAAATCACATTAGGATTCTCTTTTTAACCTGTTCCTTAAAACACTAGTGCTTAGGAAATCTATTGGAGGCAGAAGCAGTCAAGGGTAGCTTAGTGTTAGGGTTAGGGTTAGGGTACGGCTTAGGGTACGGGTTCGGGTCCGGGTTCGGGTACGGCGTAGGGTATGGGTTAGGGTTAGGGTTAGGGTTAGTTTGAGGGTTAGGGCTCGGTTTAGGGTACGGGTTAGGATTTGTGTACGTGTTAGGGTTAGGGTAGAGGTTAGGGTTAGCGTACGCGTTAGGGTTAGGGTAGTTATTAAACCTATCCCACTCTCTAGATACCCCTTAGCACGTCAAGGAATATTATTTGGGGGTCCAGCCATGGAGAAGAGTTTAGACACTAGGAGAAGATAAGGAACACACCCATTATCAAAAAATCACATTAGGATTCTCTTTTTAACCTGTTCCTTAAAACACTAGTGCTTAGGAAATCTATTGGAGGCAGAAGCAGTCAAGGGTAGCTTAGGGTTAGGGTTAGGGTTAGGGTTAGGGTTAGGGTACGGCTTAGGGTACGGGTTCGGGTACGGGTTCGGATACGGCATAGGGTATGGGTTAGGGTTAGGGTTAGGGTTAGTTTGAGGGTTAGGGCTCGGTTTAGGGTACGGGTTAGGATTAGGGTACGTGTTAGGGTTAGGGTAGGGGTTAGGGTTAGGGTACGTGTTTGGGTTAGTGTAGTTATTAAACCTATCCCACTCTCTAGATACCCCTTAGCACGTCAAGGAATATTATTTGGGGTTCCAGCCATGGAGAAGAGTTTAGACACTAGGAGAAGATAAGGAACACACCCATTATCAAGAAATCACATTAGGATTCTCTTTTTAACCTGTTCCTTAAAACACTAGTGCTTAGGAAATCTATTGGAGGCAGAAGCAGTCAAGGGTAGCTTAGGGTTAGGGTTAGGGTTAGGGCTAGGTTTAGGGCACGGCTTAGGGTACGGGTTCGGGTACGGGTTCGGGTACGGCATAGGGTATGGGTTAGTTTTAGGGTTAGGGTTAGTTTGAGGGTTAGGGCTCGGTTTAGGGTACGGGTTAGGATTAGGGTACGTGTTAGGGTTAGGGTAGGGGTTAGGGTTAGGGTACGCGTTAGGGTTAGGGTAGTTATTAAACCTATCCCACTCTCTAGATACCCCTTAGCACGTCAAGGAATATTATTTGGGTGTCCAGCCATGGAGAAGAGTTTAGACACTAGGAGAAGATAAGGAACACACCCATTATCAAGAAATCACATTAGGATTCTCTTTTTAACCTGTTCCTTAAAACACTAGTGCTTAGGAAATCTATTGGAGGCAGAAGCAGTCAAGGGTAGCTTAGTGTTAGGGTTAGGGTTAGGGTACGGCTTAGGGTACGGGTTCGGGTCCGGGTTCGGGTACGGCGTAGGGTATGGGTTACGGTTAGGGTTAGGGTTAGTTTGAGGGTTAGGGCTCGGTTTAGGGTACGGGTTAGGATTTGTGTACGTGTTAGGGTTAGGGTAGAGGTTAGGGTTAGCGTACGCGTTAGGGTTAGGGTAGTTATTAAACCTATCCCACTCTCTAGATACCCCTTAGCACGTCAAGGAATATTATTTGGGGGTCCAGCCATGGAGAAGAGTTTAGACACTAGGAGAAGATAAGGAACACACCCATTATCAAAAAATCACATTAGGATTCTCTTTTTAACCTGTTCCTTAAAACACTAGTGCTTAGGAAATCTATTGGAGGCAGAAGCAGTCAAGGGTAGCTTAGGGTTAGGGTTAGGGTTAGGGTTAGGGTTAGGGTACGGCTTAGGGTACGGGTTCGGGTACGGGTTCGGATACGGCATAGGGTATGGGTTAGGGTTAGGGTTAGGGTTAGTTTGAGGGTTAGGGCTCGGTTTAGGGTACGGGTTAGGATTAGGGTACGTGTTAGGGTTAGGGTAGGGGTTAGGGTTAGGGTACGTGTTTGGGTTAGTGTAGTTATTAAACCTATCCCACTCTCTAGATACCCCTTAGCACGTCAAGGAATATTATTTGGGGTTCCAGCCATGGAGAAGAGTTTAGACACTAGGAGAAGATAAGGAACACACCCATTATCAAGAAATCACATTAGGATTCTCTTTTTAACCTGTTCCTTAAAACACTAGTGCTTAGGAAATCTATTGGAGGCAGAAGCAGTCAAGGGTAGCTTAGGGTTAGGGTTAGGGTTAGGGCTAGGTTTAGGGCACGGCTTAGGGTACGGGTTCGGGTACGGGTTCGGGTACGGCATAGGGTATGGGTTAGTTTTAGGGTTAGGGTTAGTTTGAGGGTTAGGGCTCGGTTTAGGGTACGGGTTAGGATTAGGGTACGTGTTAGGGTTAGGGTAGGGGTTAGGGTTAGGGTACGCGTTAGGGTTAGGGTAGTTATTAAACCTATCCCACTCTCTAGATACCCCTTAGCACGTCAAGGAATATTATTTGGGTGTCCAGCCATGGAGAAGAGTTTAGACACTAGGAGAAGATAAGGAACACACCCATTATCAAGAAATCACATTAGGATTCTCTTTTTAACCTGTTCCTTAAAACACTAGTGCTTAGGAAATCTATTGGAGGCAGAAGCAGTCAAGGGTAGCTTAGTGTTAGGGTTAGGGTTAGGGTACGGCTTAGGGTACGGGTTCGGGTCCGGGTTCGGGTACGGCGTAGGGTATGGGTTAGGGTTAGGGTTAGGGTTAGTTTGAGGGTTAGGGCTCGGTTTAGGGTACGGGTTAGGATTTGTGTACGTGTTAGGGTTAGGGTAGAGGTTAGGGTTAGCGTACGCGTTAGGGTTAGGGTAGTTATTAAACCTATCCCACTCTCTAGATACCCCTTAGCACGTCAAGGAATATTATTTGGGGGTCCAGCCATGGAGAAGAGTTTAGACACTAGGAGAAGATAAGGAACACACCCATTATCAAAAAATCACATTAGGATTCTCTTTTTAACCTGTTCCTTAAAACACTAGTGCTTAGGAAATCTATTGGAGGCAGAAGCAGTCAAGGGTAGCTTAGGGTTAGGGTTAGGGTTAGGGTTAGGGTTAGGGTACGGCTTAGGGTACGGGTTCGGGTACGGGTTCGGATACGGCATAGGGTATGGGTTAGGGTTAGGGTTAGGGTTAGTTTGAGGGTTAGGGCTCGGTTTAGGGTACGGGTTAGGATTAGGGTACGTGTTAGGGTTAGGGTAGGGGTTAGGGTTAGGGTACGTGTTTGGGTTAGTGTAGTTATTAAACCTATCCCACTCTCTAGATACCCCTTAGCACGTCAAGGAATATTATTTGGGGTTCCAGCCATGGAGAAGAGTTTAGACACTAGGAGAAGATAAGGAACACACCCATTATCAAGAAATCACATTAGGATTCTCTTTTTAACCTGTTCCTTAAAACACTAGTGCTTAGGAAATCTATTGGAGGCAGAAGCAGTCAAGGGTAGCTTAGGGTTAGGGTTAGGGTTAGGGCTAGGTTTAGGGCACGGCTTAGGGTACGGGTTCGGGTACGGGTTCGGGTACGGCATAGGGTATGGGTTAGTTTTAGGGTTAGGGTTAGTTTGAGGGTTAGGGCTCGGTTTAGGGTACGGGTTAGGATTAGGGTACGTGTTAGGGTTAGGGTAGGGGTTAGGGTTAGGGTACGCGTTAGGGTTAG
Organism: Eschrichtius robustus; assembly: GCF_028021215.1. Classification (NCBI taxonomy): domain Eukaryota; kingdom Metazoa; phylum Chordata; class Mammalia; order Artiodactyla; family Eschrichtiidae; genus Eschrichtius; species Eschrichtius robustus. The sequence continues at coordinate 100,773,827 of NC_090837.1, forward strand.
GGTAGTTATTAAACCTATCCCACTCTCTAGATACCCCTTAGCACGTCAAGGAATATTATTTGGGTGTCCAGCCATGGAGAAGAGTTTAGACACTAGGAGAAGATAAGGAACACACCCATTATCAAGAAATCACATTAGGATTCTCTTTTTAACCTGTTCCTTAAAACACTAGTGCTTAGGAAATCTATTGGAGTCAGAAGCAGTCAAGGGTAGCTTAGTGTTAGGGTTAGGGTTAGGGTACGGCTTAGGGTACGGGTTCGGGTCCGGGTTCGGGTACGGCGTGGGGTATGGGTTAGGGTTAGGGTTAGGGTTAGTTTGAGGGTTAGGGCTCGGTTTAGGGTACGGGTTAGGATTTGTGTACGTGTTAGGGTTAGGGTAGAGGTTAGGGTTAGCGTACGCGTTAGGGTTAGGGTAGTTATTAAACCTATCCCACTCTCTAGATACCCCTTAGCACGTCAAGGAATATTATTTGGGGGTCCAGCCATGGAGAAGAGTTTAGACACTAGGAGAAGATAAGGAACACACCCATTATCAAAAAATCACATTAGGATTCTCTTTTTAACCTGTTCCTTAAAACACTAGTGCTTAGGAAATCTATTGGAGGCAGAAGCAGTCAAGGGTAGCTTAGGGTTAGGGTTAGGGTTAGGGTTAGGGTTAGGGTACGGCTTAGGGTACGGGTTCGGGTACGGGTTCGGATACGGCATAGGGTATGGGTTAGGGTTAGGGTTAGGGTTAGTTTGAGGGTTAGGGCTCGGTTTAGGGTACGGGTTAGGATTAGGGTACGTGTTAGGGTTAGGGTAGGGGTTAGGGTTAGGGTACGTGTTTGGGTTAGTGTAGTTATTAAACCTATCCCACTCTCTAGATACCCCTTAGCACGTCAAGGAATATTATTTGGGGTTCCAGCCATGGAGAAGAGTTTAGACACTAGGAGAAGATAAGGAACACACCCATTATCAAGAAATCACATTAGGATTCTCTTTTTAACCTGTTCCTTAAAACACTAGTGCTTAGGAAATCTATTGGAGGCAGAAGCAGTCAAGGGTAGCTTAGGGTTAGGGTTAGGGTTAGGGCTAGGTTTAGGGCACGGCTTAGGGTACGGGTTCGGGTACGGGTTCGGGTACGGCATAGGGTATGGGTTAGTTTTAGGGTTAGGGTTAGTTTGAGGGTTAGGGCTCGGTTTAGGGTACGGGTTAGGATTAGGGTACGTGTTAGGGTTAGGGTAGGGGTTAGGGTTAGGGTACGCGTTAGGGTTAGGGTAGTTATTAAACCTATCCCACTCTCTAGATACCCCTTAGCACGTCAAGGAATATTATTTGGGTGTCCAGCCATGGAGAAGAGTTTAGACACTAGGAGAAGATAAGGAACACACCCATTATCAAGAAATCACATTAGGATTCTCTTTTTAACCTGTTCCTTAAAACACTAGTGCTTAGGAAATCTATTGGAGGCAGAAGCAGTCAAGGGTAGCTTAGTGTTAGGGTTAGGGTTAGGGTACGGCTTAGGGTACGGGTTCGGGTCCGGGTTCGGGTACGGCGTAGGGTATGGGTTAGGGTTAGGGTTAGGGTTAGTTTGAGGGTTAGGGCTCGGTTTAGGGTACGGGTTAGGATTTGTGTACGTGTTAGGGTTAGGGTAGAGGTTAGGGTTAGCGTACGCGTTAGGGTTAGGGTAGTTATTAAACCTATCCCACTCTCTAGATACCCCTTAGCACGTCAAGGAATATTATTTGGGGGTCCAGCCATGGAGAAGAGTTTAGACACTAGGAGAAGATAAGGAACACACCCATTATCAAAAAATCACATTAGGATTCTCTTTTTAACCTGTTCCTTAAAACACTAGTGCTTAGGAAATCTATTGGAGGCAGAAGCAGTCAAGGGTAGCTTAGGGTTAGGGTTAGGGTTAGGGTTAGGGTTAGGGTACGGCTTAGGGTACGGGTTCGGGTACGGGTTCGGATACGGCATAGGGTATGGGTTAGGGTTAGGGTTAGGGTTAGTTTGAGGGTTAGGGCTCGGTTTAGGGTACGGGTTAGGATTAGGGTACGTGTTAGGGTTAGGGTAGGGGTTAGGGTTAGGGTACGTGTTTGGGTTAGTGTAGTTATTAAACCTATCCCACTCTCTAGATACCCCTTAGCACGTCAAGGAATATTATTTGGGGTTCCAACCATGGAGAAGAGTTTAGACACTAGGAGAAGATAAGGAACACACCCATTATCAAGAAATCACATTAGGATTCTCTTTTTAACCTGTTCCTTAAAACACTAGTGCTTAGGAAATCTATTGGAGGCAGAAGCAGTCAAGGGTAGCTTAGGGTTAGGGTTAGGGTTAGGGCTAGGTTTAGGGCACGGCTTAGGGTACGGGTTCGGGTACGGGTTCGTGTACGGCATAGGGTATGGGTTAGTTTTAGGGTTAGGGTTAGTTTGAGGGTTAGGGCTCGATTTAGGGTACGGGTTAGGATTAGGGTACGTGTTAGGGTTAGGGTAGGGGTTAGGGTTAGGGTACGCGTTAGGGTTAGGTTAGTTATTAAACCTATCCCACTCTCTAGATACCCCTTAGCACGTCAAAGAATATTATTTGGGGGTCCAGCCATGGAGAAGAGTTTAGACAGTAGGAGAAGATAAGGAACACACCCATTATCAAGAAATCACATTAGGATTCTCTTTTTAACCTGTTCCTTAAAACACTAGTGCTTAGGAAATCTATTGGAGGCAGAAGCAGTGAAGGGTAGCTTAGGGTTAGGGTTACGGTTAGGGTTAGGGTTAGTGTTAGGGTACGGATTCGGGTACGGGTTCGGGTACGGCGTAGGGTATGGGTTAGGGTTAGGGTTAGGGTTAGTTTGAGGGTTAGGGCTCGGTTTAGGGTACGGGTTAGGATTAGGGTACGTGTTAGGGTTAGGGTAGGGGTTAGGGTTAGGGTACGCGTTAGGGTTAGGGTAGTTATTAAACCTATCCCACTCTCTAGATACCCCTTAGCACGTCAAGGAATATTATTTGGGGGTCCAGCCATGGAGAAGAGTTTAGACACTAGGAGAAGATAAGGAACACACCCATTATCAAGAAATCACATTAGGATTCTCTTTTTAACCTGTGCCTTAAAACACTAGTGCTTAGGAAATCTATTGGAGGCAGAATCAGTCAAGGGTAGCTTAGGGTTAGGGTTAGGGTTAGGGTACGGCTTAGGGTACGGGTTCGGGTACGGGTTCGGGTACGGCGTAGGGTATGTGTTAGGGTTAGGGTTAGGTTTAGTTTGAGGGTTAGGGCTCGGTTTAGGTTACGGGTTACGATTAGGGTACGAGTTAGGGTTAGGGTACGGGTTAGGGTTAGGGTACGCGTTAGGGTTAGGGTAGTTATTAAACCTATCCCACTCTCTAGATACCCCTTAGCACGTCAAAGAATATTATTTAGGGGTCCAGCCATGGAGAAGAGTTTAGACACTAGGAGAAGATAAGGAACACACCCATTATCAAGAAATCACATTAGGATTCTCTTTTTAACCTGTTCCTTAAAACACTAGTGCTTAGGAAATCTATTGGAGGCAGAAGCAGTGAAGGGTAGCTTAGGGTTAGGGTTACGGTTAGGGTTAGGGTTAGTGTTAGGGTACGGATTCGGGTACGGGTTCGGGTACGGCGTAGGGTATGGGTTATGGTTAGGGTTAGGGTTAGTTTGAGGGTTAGGGCTCGGTTTAGGGTACGGGTTAGGATTAGGGTACGTGTTAGGGTTAGGGTAGGGGTTAGGGTTAGGTTACGCGTTAGGGTTAGGGTAGTTATTAAACCTATCCCACTCTCTAGATACCCCTTAGCACGTCAAGGAATATTATTTGGGGGTCCAGCCATGGAGAAGAGTTTAGACACTAGGAGAAGATAAGGAACACACCCATTATCAAGAAATCACATTAGGATTCTCTTTTTAACCTGTTCCTTAAAACACTAGTGCTTAGGAAATCTATTGGAGGCAGAAGCAGTCAAGGGTAGCTTAGGGTTAGGGTTAGGGTTATTGTTAGGGTAAGGCTTAGGGTACGGGTTCGGGTACGGGTTCGGGTACGGCATAGGGTATGGGTTAGGGTTAGGGTTAGGGTTAGTTTGGGGGTTAGGGCTCGGTTTAGGGTACGGGTTAGGATTAGGGTACGTGTTAGGGTTAGGGTAGGGGTTAGGGTTAGGGTACGCGTTAGGATTACTGTAGTTATTAAACCTATCCCACACTCTAGATACCCCTTAGCACGTCAAGGAATATTATTTGGGGGTCCAGCCATGGAGAAGAGTTTAGACACTAGGAGAAGATAAGGAACACACCCATTATCAAGAAATCACATTAGGATTCTCTTTTTAACCTGTTCCTTAAAACACTAGTGCTTAGGAAATCTATTGAAGGCAGAAGCAGTCAAGGGTAGCTTAGGGTTAGGGTTAGGGTTAGTGTTAGGGTACGGCTTAGGGTACGGGTTCGGGTACGGGTTCGGGTACGGCGTAGGGTATGGGTTAGGGTTAGGGTTAGGGTTAGTTTGAGGGTTAGGGCTCGGTTTAGGGTACGGGTTAGGATTAGGGTACGTGTTAGGGTTAGTGTAGGGGTTAGGGTTAGGGTACGCGTTAGGGTTACGGTAGTTATTAAACCTATCCCACTCTCTAGATACCCCTTAGCACGTCAAAGAATATTATTTGGGTGTCCAGCCATGGAGAAGAGTTTAGACACTAGGAGAAGATAAGGAACACACCCATTATCAAGAAATCACATTAGGATTCTCTTTTTAACCTGTTCCTTAAAACACTAGTGCTTAGGAAATCTATTGGAGGCAGAAGCAGTCAAGGGTAGCTTAGGGTTAGGGTTAGGGTTAGGGTACGGCTTAGGGTACGGGTTCGGGTCCGGGTTCGGGTACGGCGTAGGGTATGGGTTAGGGTTAGGGTTAGGGTTAGTTTGAGGGTTAGGGCTCGGTTTAGGGTACGGGTTAGGATTTGTGTACGTGTTAGGGTTAGGGTAGAGGTTAGGGTTAGGGTACGCGTTAGGGTTAGGGTAGTTATTAAACCTATCCCACTCTCTAGATACCGCTTAGCACGTCAAGGAATATTATTTGGGGGTCCAGCCATGGAGAAGAGTTTAGACACTAGGAGAAGATAAGGAACACACCCATTATCAAAAAATCACATTAGGATTCTCTTTTTAACCTGTTCCTTAAAACACTAGTGCTTAGGAAATCTATTGGAGGCAGAAGCAGTCAAGGGTAGCTTAGGGTTAGGGTTAGGGTTAGGGTTAGGGTTAGGGTACGGCTTAGGGTACGGGTTCGGGTACGGGTTCGGGTACGGCATAGGGTATGGGTTAGGGTTAGGGTTAGGGTTAGTTTGAGGGTTAGGGCTCGGTTTAGGGTACGGGTTAGGATTAGGGTACGTGTTAGGGTTAGGGTAGGGGTTAGGGTTAGGGTACGTGTTAGGGTTAGTGTAGTTATTAAACCTATCCCACTCTCTAGATACCCCTTAGCACGTCAAGGAATATTATTTGGGGTTCCAGCCATGGAGAAGAGTTTAGACACTAGGAGAAGATAAGGAACACACCCAGTATCAAGAAATCACATTAGGATTCTCTTTTTAACCTGTTCCTTAAAACACTAGTGCTTAGGAAATCTATTGGAGGCAGAAGCAGTCAAGGGTAGCTTAGGGTTAGGGTTAGGGTTAGGGTACGGCTTAGGTTACGGGTTCGGGTACGGATTCGGGTACGGGTTTGGGTATGGCGTAGGATATGGTTTAGGGATAGGGTTAGGGTTAGTTTGAGGGTTAGGGCTCGGTTTAGGGTACGGGTTAAGATTAGGGTACGTGTTAGGGTTAGGGTAGGGGTTAGGGTTAGGGTACGCGTTAGGGTTAGGGTAGTTATTAAACCTATCCCACTCTCTAGATACCCCTTAGCACGTCAAGTAATATTATTTGGGTGTCCAGCCATGGAGAAGAGTTTAGACACTAGGAGAAGATAAGGAACACACCCATTATCAAGAAATCACATTAGGATTCTCTTTTTAACCTGTTCCTTAAAACACTAGTGCTTAGGAAATCTATTGGAGGCAGAAGCAGTCAAGGGTAGCTTAGGGTTAGGGTTAGGGTTAGGGTACGGCTTAGGGTACGGGTTCGGGTACGGGATCGGGTACGGGTTTGGGTATGGCGTAGGATAGGGGTTAGGGTTAGGGTTAGGGTTACTTTGAGGGTTAGGGCTCGGTTTAGGGTACGCGTTAGGATTAGGGTACGTGTTAGGGTTAGGGTAGGGGTTAGGGTTAGGGTACGCGTTAGGGTTAGGGTAGTTATTAAACCTATCCCACTCTCTAGATACCCCTTAGCACGTCAAGGAATATTATTTGGGGGTCCAGCCATGGAGAAGAGTTTAGACACTAGGAGAAGATAAGGAACACACCCATTATCAAGAAATCACATTAGGATTCTCTTTTTAACCTGTTCTTTAAAACACTAGTGCTTAGGAAATCTATTGGAGGCAGAAGCAGTCAAGGGTAGCTTAGGGTTAGGGTTAGGGTTAGTGTTAGGGTACGGCTTAGGGTACGGGTTCGGGTACGGGTTCGGGTACGGCGTAGGGTATGGGTTAGGGTTAGGGTTAGGGTTAGTTTGAGGGTTAGGGCTCGGTTTAGGGTACGGGTTAGGATTAGGGTACGTGTTAGGGTTAGTGTAGGGGTTAGGGTTAGGGTACGCGTTAGGGTTACGGTAGTTATTAAACCTATCCCACTCTCTAGATACCCCTTAGCACGTCAAGGAATATTATTTGGGTGTCCAGCCATGGAGAAGAGTTTAGACACTAGGAGAAGATAAGGAACACACCCATTATCAAGAAATCACATTAGGATTCTCTTTTTAACCTGTTCCTTAAAACACTAGTGCTTAGGAAATCTATTGGAGGCAGAAGCAGTCAAGGGTAGCTTAGTGTTAGGGTTAGGGTTAGGGTACGGCTTAGGGTACGGGTTCGGGTCCGGGTTCGGGTACGGCGTAGGGTATGGGTTAGGGTTAGGGTTAGGGTTAGTTTGAGGGTTAGGGCTCGGTTTAGGGTACGGGTTAGGATTTGTGTACGTGTTAGGGTTAGGGTAGAGGTTAGGGTTAGCGTACGCGTTAGGGTTAGGGTAGTTATTAAACCTATCCCACTCTCTAGATACCCCTTAGCACGTCAAGGAATATTATTTGGGGGTCCAGCCATGGAGAAGAGTTTAGACACTAGGAGAAGATAAGGAACACACCCATTATCAAAAAATCACATTAGGATTCTCTTTTTAACCTGTTCCTTAAAACACTAGTGCTTAGGAAATCTATTGGAGGCAGAAGCAGTCAAGGGTAGCTTAGGGTTAGGGTTAGGGTTAGGGTTAGGGTTAGGGTACGGCTTAGGGTACGGGTTCGGGTACGGGTTCGGATACGGCATAGGGTATGGGTTAGGGTTAGGGTTAGGGTTAGTTTGAGGGTTAGGGCTCGGTTTAGGGTACGGGTTAGGATTAGGGTACGTGTTAGGGTTAGGGTAGGGGTTAGGGTTAGGGTACGTGTTTGGGTTAGTGTAGTTATTAAACCTATCCCACTCTCTAGATACCCCTTAGCACGTCAAGGAATATTATTTGGGGTTCCAGCCATGGAGAAGAGTTTAGACACTAGGAGAAGATAAGGAACACACCCATTATCAAGAAATCACATTAGGATTCTCTTTTTAACCTGTTCCTTAAAACACTAGTGCTTAGGAAATCTATTGGAGGCAGAAGCAGTCAAGGGTAGCTTAGGGTTAGGGTTAGGGTTAGGGTACGGCTTAGGGTACGGGTTCGGGTCCGGGTTCGGGTACGGCGTAGGGTATGGGTTAGGGTTAGGGTTAGGGTTAGTTTGAGGGTTAGGGCTCGGTTTAGGGTACGGGTTAGGTTTTGTGTACGTGTTAGGGTTAGGGTAGAGGTTAGGGTTAGGGAACGCGTTAGGGTTAGGGTAGTTATTAAACCTATCCCACTCTCTAGATACCCCTTAGCACGTCAAGGAATATTATTCGGGGGTCCAGACATGGAGAAGAGTTTAGACACTAGGAGAAGATAAGGAACACACCCATTATCAAAAAATCACATTAGGATTCTCTTTTTAACCTGTTCCTTAAAACACTAGTGCTTAGGAAATCTATTGGAGGCAGAAGCAGTCAAGGGTAGCTTAGGGTTAGGGTTAGGGTTAGGGTTAGGGTTAGGGTACGGCTTAGGGTACGGGTTCGGGTACGGGTTCGGGTACGGCATAGGGTATGGGTTAGGGTTAGGGTTAGGGTTAGTTTGAGGGTTAGGGCTCGGTTTAGGGTACGGGTTAGGATTAGGGTACGTGTTAGGGTTAGGGTAGGGGTTAGGGTTAGGTTACGTGTTAGGGTTAGTGTAGTTATTAAACCTATCCCACTCTCTAGATACCCCTTAGCACGTCAAGGAATATTATTTGGGGTTCCAGCCATGGAGAAGAGTTTAGACACTAGGAGAAGATAAGGAACACACCCATTATCAAGAAATCACATTAGGATTCTCTTTTTAACCTGTTCCTTAAAACACTAGTGCTTAGGAAATCTATTGGAGGCAGAAGCAGTCAAGGGTAGCTTAGGGTTAGGGTTAGGGTTAGGGTACGGCTTAGGTTACGGGTTCGGGTACAGATTCGGGTACGGGTTTGGGTATGGCGTAGGATATGGTTTAGGGATAGGGTTAGGGTTAGTTTGAGGGTTAGGGCTCGGTTTAGGGTACGGGTTAAGATTAGGGTACGTGTTAGGGTTAGGGTAGGGGTTAGGGTTAGGGTACGCGTTAGGGTTAGGGTAGTTATTAAACCTATCCCACTCTCTAGATACCCCTTAGCACGTCAAGGAATATTATTTGGGTGTCCAGCCATGGAGAAGAGTTTAGACACTAGGAGAAGATAAGGAACACACCCATTATCAAGAAATCACATTAGGATTCTCTTTTTAAACTGTTCCTTAAAACACTAGTGCTTAGGAAATCTATTGGAGGCAGAAGCAGTCAAGGGTAGCTTAGGGTTAGGGTTAGGGTTAGGGCTAGGGTTAGGGCACGGCTTAGGGTACGGGTTCGGGTACGGGTTCGGGTACGGCATAGGGTATGGGTTAGTTTTAGGGTTAGGGTTAGTTTGAGGGTTAGGGCTCGGTTTAGGGTACGGGTTAGGATTAGGGTACGTGTTAGGGTTAGGGTAGGGGTTAGGGTTAGGGTACGCGTTAGGGTTAGGGTAGTTATTAAACCTATCCCACTCTCTAGATACCCCTTAGCACGTCAAGGAATATTATTTGGGGGTCCAGCCATGGAGAAGAGTTTAGACAATAGGAGAAGATAAGGAACACACCCATTATCAAGAAATCACATTAGGATTCTCTTTTTAACCTGTTCCTTAAAACACTAGTGCTTAGGAAATCTATTGGAGGCAGAATCAGTCAAGGGTAGCTTAGGGTTAGGGTTAGGGCTAGGGTACGGCTTAGGGTACGGGTTCGGGTACGGGTTCGGGTACGGGTTCGGGTACGGCGTAGGGTATGGGTTAGGGTTAGGGTTAGGGTTAGTTTGAGGGTTAGGGCTCGGTTTAGGTTACGGGTTACGATTAGGGTACGAGTTAGGGTTAGGGTACGGGTTAGGGTTAGGGTACGCGTTAGGGTTAGGGTAGTTATTAAACCTATCCCACTCTCTAGATACCCCTTAGCACGTCAAAGAATATTATTTGGGGGTCCAGCCATGGAGAAGAGTTTAGACAGTAGGAGAAGATAAGGAACACACCCATTATCAAGAAATCACATTAGGATTCTCTTTTTAACCTGTTCCTTAAAACACTAGTGCTTAGGAAATCTATTGGAGGCAGAAGCAGTGAAGGGTAGCTTAGGGTTAGGGTTACGGTTAGGGTTAGGGTTAGTGTTAGGGTACGGATTCGGGTACGGGTTCGGGTACGGCGTAGGGTATGGGTTAGGGTTAGGGTTAGGGTTAGTTTGAGGGTTAGGGCTCGGTTTAGGGTACGGGTTAGGATTAGGGTACGTGTTAGGGTTAGGGTAGGGGTTAGGGTTAGGGTACGCGTTAGGGTTAGGGTAGTTATTAAACCTATCCCACTCTCTAGATACCCCTTAGCACGTCAAGGAATATTATTTGGGGGTCCAGCCATGGAGAAGAGTTTAGACACTAGGAGAAGTTAAGGAACACACCCATTATCAAGAAATCACATTAGGATTCTCTTTTTAACCTGTGCCTTAAAACACTAGTGCTTAGGAAATCTATTGGAGGCAGAATCAGTCAAGGGTAGCTTAGGGTTAGGGTTAGGGTTAGGGTACGGCTTAGGGTACGGGTTCGGGTACGGGTTCGGGTACGGCGTAGGGTATGGGTTAGGGTTAGGGTTAGGGTTAGTTTGAGGGTTAGGGCTCGGTTTAGGGTACGGGTTAGGATTAGGGTACGTGTTAGGGTTAGGGTAGGGGTTAGGGTTAGGTTACGCGTTAGGGTTAGGGTAGTTATTAAACCTATCCCACTCTCTAGATACCCCTTAGCACGTCAAGGAATATTATTTGGGGGTCCAGCCATGGAGAAGAGTTTAGACACTAGGAGAAGATAAGGAACACACCCATTATCAAGAAATCACATTAGGATTCTCTTTTTAACCTGTTCCTTAAAACACTAGTGCTTAGGAAATCTATTGGAGGCAGAAGCAGTCAAGGGTAGCTTAGGGTTAGGGTTAGGGTTATTGTTAGGGTAAGGCTTAGGGTACGGGTTCGGGTACGGGTTCGGGTACGGCATAGGGTATGGGTTAGGGTTAGGGTTAGGGTTAGTTTGGGGGTTAGGGCTCGGTTTAGGGTACGGGTTAGGATTAGGGTACGTGTTAGGGTTAGGGTAGGCGTTAGGGTTAGGGTACGCGTTAGGATTACTGTAGTTATTAAACCTATCCCACTCTCTAGATACCCCTTAGCACGTCAAGGAATATTATTTGGGGGTCCAGCCATGGAGAAGAGTTTAGACACTAGGAGAAGATAAGGAACACACCCATTATCAAGAAATCACATTAGGATTCTCTTTTTAACCTGTTCCTTAAAACACTAGTGCTTAGGACATCTATTGAAGGCAGAAGCAGTCAAGGGTAGCTTAGGGTTAGGGTTAGGGTTAGGGTACGGCTTAGGGTACGGGTTCGGGTACGGGTTCGGGTACGGGTTTGGGTATGGCGTAGGATAGGGGTTAGGGTTAGGGTTAGGGTTAGTTTGAGGGTTAGGGCTTGGTTTAGGGTATGGGTTAGGATTAGGGTACGTGTTAGGGTTAGGGTAGGGGTTAGGGTTAGGGTACGCGTTAGGGTTAGGGTAGTTATTAAACCTATCCCACTCTCTAGATACCCCTTAGCACGTCAAGGAATATTATTTGGGGGTCCAGCCATGGAGAAGAGTTTAGACACTAGGAGAAGATAAGGAACACACCCATTATCAAGAAATCACATTAGGATTCTCTTTTTAACCTGTTCCTTAAAACACTAGTGCTTAGGAAATCTATTGGAGGCAGAAGCAGTCAAGGGTAGCTTAGGGTTAGGGTTAGGGTTAGGGTACGGCTTAGGGTACGGGTTCGGGTCCGGGTTCGGGTACGGCGTAGGGTATGGGTTAGGGTTAGGGTTAGGGTTAGTTTGAGGGTTAGGGCTCGGTTTAGGGTACGGGTTAGGATTAGGGTACGTGTTAGGGTTAGGGTAGAGGTTAGGGTTAGGGTACGCGTTAGGGTTAGGGTAGTTATTAAACCTATCCCACTCTCTAGATACCCCTTAGCACGTCAAGGAATATTATTTGGGGGTCCAGCCATGGAGAAGAGTTTAGACACTAGGAGAAGATAAGGAACACACCCATTATCAAAAAATCACATTAGGATTCTCTTTTTAACCTGTTCCTTAAAACACTAGTGCTTAGGAAATCTATTGGAGGCAGAAGCAGTCAAGGGTAGCTTAGGGTTAGGGTTAGGGTTAGGGTTAGGGTTAGGGTACGGCTTAGGGTACGGGTTCGGGTACGGGTTCGGGTACAGCATAGGGTATGGGTTAGGGTTAGGGTTAGGGTTAGTTTGAGGGTTACGGCTCGGTTTAGGGTACGGGTTAGGATTAGGGTACGTGTTAGGGTTAGGGTAGGGGTTAGGGTTAGGGTACGTGTTAGGGTTAGTGTAGTTATTAAACCTATCCCACTCTCTAGATACCCCTTAGCACGTCAAGGAATATTATTTGGGGTTCCAGCCATGGAGAAGAGTTTAGACACTAGGAGAAGATAAGGAACACACCCATTATCAAGAAATCACATTAGGATTCTCTTTTTAACCTGTTCCTTAAAACACTAGTGCTTAGGAAATCTATTGGAGGCAGAAGGAGTCAAGGGTAGCTTAGGGTTAGGGTTAGGGTTAGGGTACGGCTTAGGTTACGGGTTTGGGTACGGATTCGGGTACGGGTTTGGGTATGGCGTAGGATATGGTTTAGGGATAGGGTTAGGGTTAGTTTGAGGGTTAGGGCTCGGTTTAGGGTACGGGTTAAGATTAGGGTACGTGTTAGGGTTAGGGTAGGGGTTAGGGTTAGGGTACGCGTTAGGGTTAGGGTAGTTATTAAACCTATCCCACTCTCTAGATACCCCTTAGCACGTCAAGGAATATTATTTGGGTGTCCAGCCATGGAGAAGAGTTTAGACACTAGGAGAAGATAAGGAACACACCCATTATCAAGAAATCACATTAGGATTCTCTTTTTAACCTGTTCCTTAAAACACTAGTGCTTAGGAAATCTATTGGAGGCAGAAGCAGTCAAGGGTAGCTTAGGGTTAGGGTTAGGGTTAGGGTACGGCTTAGGGTACGGGTTCGGGTACGGGTTCGGGTACGGGTTTGGGTATGGCGTAGGATAGGGGTTAGGGTTAGGGTTAGGGTTAGTTTGAGTGTTAGTGCTTGGTTTAGGGTACGCGTAAGGATTAGGGTACGTGTTAGGGTTAGGGTAGGGGTTAGGGTTAGGGTACGCGTTAGGGTTAGGGTAGTTATTAAACCTATCCCACTCTCTAGATAACCCTTAGCACGTCAAGGAATATTATTTGGGGGTCCAGCCATGGAGAAGAGTTTAGACACTAGGAGAAGATAAGGAACACACCCATTATCAAGAAATCACATTAGGATTCTCTTTTTAACCTCTTCCTTAAAACACTAGTGCTTAGGAAATCTATTGGAGGCAGAAGCAGTCAAGGGTAGCTTAGGGTTAGGGTTAGGGTTAGTGTTAGGGTACGGCTTAGGGTACGGGTTCGGGTACGGGTTCGGGTACGGCATAGGGTATGGGTTAGGGTTAGGGTTAGGGTTAGTTTGAGGGTTAGGGCTCGGTTTAGGGTACGGGTTAGGATTAGGGTACTTGTTAGGGTTAGTGTAGGGGTTAGGGTTAGGGTACGCGTTAGGGTTACGGTAGTTATTAAACCTATCCCACTCTCTAGATACCCCTTAGCACGTCAAGGAATATTATTTGGGTGTCCAGCCATGGAGAAGAGTTTAGACACTAGGAGAAGATAAGGAACACACCCATTATCAAGAAATCACATTAGGATTCTCTTTTTAACCTGTTCCTTAAAACACTAGTGCTTAGGAAATCTACTGGAGGCAGAAGCAGTCAAGGGTAGCTTAGGGTTAGGGTTAGGGTTAGGGCTAGGGTTAGGGCACGGCTTAGGGTACGGGTTCGGGTACGGGTTCGGGTACGGCATAGGGTATGGGTTAGGTTTAGGGTTAGGGTTAGTTTGAGGGTTAGGGCTCGGTTTAGGGTACGGGTTAGGATTAGGGTACGTGTTAGGGTTAGGGTAGGGGTTAGGGTTAGGGTACGCGTTAGGGTTAGGGTAGTTATTAAACCTATCCCACTCTCTAGATACCCCTTAGCACGTCAAGGAATATTATTTGGGGGTCCAGCCATGGAGAAGAGTTTAGACACTAGGAGAAGATAAGGAACACACCCATTATCAAGAAATCACATTAGGATTCTCTTTTTAACCTGTTCCTTAAAACACTAGTGCTTAGGAAATCTATTGGAGGCAGAAGCAGTCAAGGGTAGCTTAGGGTTAGGGTTAGGGTTAGGGTACGGCTTAGGGTACGGGTTCGGGTACGGGTTCGGGTACGGGTTTGGGTATGGCGTAGGGTATGGGTTAGGGTTAGGGTTAGGGTTAGTTTGAGGGTTAGGGCTCGGTTTAGGTTACGGGTTACGATTATGGTACGAGTTAGTGTTAGGGTACGGGTTAGGGTTAGGGTACGCGTTAGGTTTAGGTTCGTTATTAAACCTATCCCACTCTCTAGATACCCCTTAGCACGTCAAAGAATATTATTTGGGGGTCCAGCCATGGAGAAGAGTTTAGACACTAGGAGAAGATAAGGAACACACCCATTATCAAGAAATCACATTAGGATTCTCTTTTTAACCTGTTCCTTAAAACACTAGTGCTTAGGAAATCTATTGGAGGCAGAAGCAGTCAAGGGTAGCTTAGGGTTAGGGTAAGGGTTATTGTTAGGGTAAGGCTTAGGGTACGGGTTCGGGTACGGGTTCGGGTACGGCATAGGGTATGGGTTAGGGTTAGGGTTAGAGTTAGTTTGGGGGTTAGGGCTCGGTTTAGGGTACGGGTCAGGATTAGGGTACGTGTTAGGGTTAGGGTAGGGGTTAGGGTTAGGGTACGCATTAGGATTACTGTAGTTATTAAACCTATCCCACTCTCTAGATACCCCTTAGCACGTCAAGGAATATTATTTGGGGGTCCAGCCATGGAGAAGAGTTTAGACACTAGGAGAAGATAAGGAACACACCCATTATCAAGAAATCACATTAGGATTCTCTTTTTAACCTGTTCCTTAAAACACTAGTGCTTAGGAAATCTATTGGAGGCAGAAGCAGTCAAGGGTAGCTTAGGGTTAGGGTTAGGGTTAGGGTACGGCTTAGGTTACGGGTTCGGGTTCGGATTCGGGTACGGGTTTGGGTATGGCGTAGGATATGGTTTAGGGATAGGGTTAGGGTTAGTTTGAGGGTTAGGGTTAGGGTTAGGGTTAGGGTTATTGTTAGGGTAAGGCTTAGAGTTCGGGTTCGGGTACGGGTTCGGGTACGGCGTAGGGTATGGGTTAGGGTTAGTGTTAGGTTTAGTTTGAGGGTTAGGGCTCGGTTTAGGTTACGGGTTACGATTAGGGTACGAGTTAGGGTTAGGGTACGGGTTAGGGTTAGGGTACACGTTAGGGTTAGGGTAGTTATTAAACCTATCCCACTCTCTAGATACCCCTTAGCACGTCAAAGAATATTATTTGGGGGTCCAGCCATGGAGAAGAGTTTAGACACTAGGGGAAGATAAGGAACACACCCATTATCAAGAAATCACATTAGGATTCTCTTTTTAACCTGTTCCTTAAAACACTAGTGCTTAGGAAATCTATTGGAGGCAGAAGCAGTGAAGGGTAGCTTAGGGTTAGGGTTACGGTTAGGGTTAGGGTTAGTGTTAGGACACGGATTCGGGTACGGGTTCGGGTACGGCGTAGGGTATGGGTTAGGGTTAGGTTTAGGGTTAGTTTGAGGGTTAGGGCTCGGTTTAGGGTACGGGTTAGGATTAGGGTATGTGTTAGGGTTAAGTTAGGGGTTAGGGTTAGGGTACGCGTTAGGGTTAGGGTAGTTATTAAACCTATCCCACTCTCTAGATACCCCTTAGCACGTCAAGGAATATTATTTGGGGGTCCAGCCATGGAGAAGAGTTTAGACACTAGGAGAAGATAAGGAACACACCCATTATCAAGAAATCACATTAGGATTCTCTTTTTAACCTGTTCCTTAAAACACTAGTGCTTAGGAAATCTATTGGAGGCAGAATCAGTCAAGGGTAGCTTAGGGTTAGGGTTAGGGTTAGGGTACGGCTTAGGGTACGGGTTCGGGTACGGGTTCGGGTACGGGTTCGGGTACGGCGTAGGGTATGGGTTAGGGTTAGGGTTAGGTTTAGTTTGAGGGTTAGGGCTCGGTTTAGGTTACGGGTTACGATTAGGGTACGAGTTAGGGTTAGGGTACGGGTTAGGGTTAGGGTACGCGTTAGGGTTAGTGTAGTTATTAAACCTATCCCACTCTCTAGATACCCCTTAGCACGTCAAAGAATATTATTTGGGGGTCCAGCCATGGAGAAGAGTTTAGACACTAGGAGAAGATAAGGAACACACGCATTATCAAGAAATCACATTAGGATTCTCTTTTTAACCTGTTCCTTAAAACACTAGTGCTTAGGAAATCTATTGGAGGCAGAAGCAGTGAAGGGTAGCTTAGGGTTAGGGTTACGGTTAGGGTTAGGGTTAGTGTTAGGGTACGGATTCGGGTACGGGTTCGGGTACGGCGTAGGGTATGGGTTAGGGTTAGGGTTAGGGTTAGTTTGAGGGTTAGGGCTCGGTTTAGGGTACGGGTTAGGATTAGGGTACGTGTTAGGGTTAGGGTAGGGGTTAGGGTTAGGGTACGCGTTAGGGTTAGGGTAGTTATTAAACCTATCCCACTCTCTAGATACCCCTTAGCACGTCAAGGAATATTATTTGGGGGTCCAGCCATGGAGAAGAGTTTAGACACTAGGAGAAGATAAGGAACACACCCATTATCAAGAAATCACATTAGGATTCTCTTTTTAACCTGTTCCTTAAAACACTAGTGCTTAGGAAATCTATTGGAGGCAGAAGCAGTTAAGGGTAGCTTAGGGTTAGGGCTAGGGTTATTGTTAGGGTAAGGCTTAGGGTACGGGTTCGGGTACGGGATCGGGTACGGCATAGGGTATGGGTTAGGGTTAGGGTTAGGGTTAGTTTGGGGGTTAGGGCTCGGTTTAGGGTACGGGTTAGGATTAGGGTACGTGTTAGGGTTAGGGTAGGGGTTAGGGTTAGGGTACGCGTTAGGATTACTGTAGTTATTAAACCTATCCCACTCTCTAGATACCCCTTAGCACGTCAAGGAATATTATTTGGGGGTCCAGCCATGGAGAAGAGTTTAGACACTAGGAGAAGATAAGGAACACACCCATTATCAAGAAATCACATTAGGATTCTCTTTTTAACCTGTTCCTTAAAACACTAGTGCTTAGGAAATCTATTGGAGGCAGAAGCAGTCAAGGGTAGCTTAGGGTTAGGGTTAGGGTTAGGGTACGGCTTAGGTTACGGGTTCGGGTACGGATTCGGGTACGGGTTTGGGGATGGCGTAGGATATGGTTTAGGGATAGGGTTAGGGTTAGTTTGAGGGTTAGGGCTCGGTTTAGGGTACGGGTTAAGATTAGGGTACGTGTTAGGGTTAGGGTAGATGTTAGGGTTAGGGTACGCGTTAGGGTTAGGGTAGTTATTAAACCTATCCCACTCTCTAGATACCCCTTAGCACGTCAAGGAATATTATTTGGGGGTCCAGCCATGGAGAAGAGTTTAGACACTAGGAGAAGATAAGGAACACACCCATTATCAAAAAATCACATTAGGATTCTCTTTTTAACCTGTTCCTTAAAACACTAGTGCTTAGGAAATCTATTGGAGGCAGAAGCAGTCAAGGGTAGCTTAGGGTTAGGGTTAGGGTTAGTGTACGGCTTAGGTTACGGGTTCGGGTTCGGATTCGGGTACGGGTTTGGGTATGGCGTAGGATATGGTTTAGGGATAGGGTTAGGGTTAGTTTGAGGGTTAGGGTTAGGGTTAGGGTTAGGGTTATTGTTAGGGTAAGGCTTAGAGTTCGGGTTCGGGTACGGGTTCGGGTACGGCGTAGGGTATGGGTTAGGGTTAGTGTTAGGTTTAGTTTGAGGGTTAGGGCTCGGTTTAGGTTACGGGTTACGATTAGGGTACGAGTTAGGGTTAGGGTACGGGTTAGGGTTAGGGTACACGTTAGGGTTAGGGTAGTTATTAAACCTATCCCACTCTCTAGATACCCCTTAGCACGTCAAAGAATATTATTTGGGGGTCCAGCCATGGAGAAGAGTTTAGACACTAGGGGAAGATAAGGAACACACCCATTATCAAGAAATCACATTAGGATTCTCTTTTTAACCTGTTCCTTAAAACACTAGTGCTTAGGAAATCTATTGGAGGCAGAAGCAGTGAAGGGTAGCTTAGGGTTAGGGTTACGGTTAGGGTTAGGGTTAGTGTTAGGACACGGATTCGGGTACGGGTTCGGGTACGGCGTAGGGTATGGGTTAGGGTTAGGTTTAGGGTTAGTTTGAGGGTTAGGGCTCGGTTTAGGGTACGGGTTAGGATTAGGGTATGTGTTAGGGTTAAGGTAGGGGTTAGGGTTAGGGTACGCGTTAGGGTTAGGGTAGTTATTAAACCTATCCCACTCTCTAGATACCCCTTAGCACGTCAAGGAATATTATTTGGGGGTCCAGCCATGGAGAAGAGTTTAGACACTAGGAGAAGATAAGGAACACACCCATTATCAAGAAATCACATTAGGATTCTCTTTTTAACCTGTTGCTTAAAACACTAGTGCTTAGGAAATCTATTGGAGGCAGAATCAGTCAAGGGTAGCTTAGGGTTAGGGTTAGGGTTAGGGTACGGCTTAGGGTACGGGTTCGGGTACGGGTTCGGGTACGGGTTCGGGTACGGCGTAGGGTATGGGTTAGGGTTAGGGTTAGGTTTAGTTTGAGGGTTAGGGCTCGGTTTAGGTTACGGGTTACGATTAGGGTACGAGTTAGGGTTAGGGTACGGGTTAGGGTTAGGGTACGCGTTAGGGTTAGTGTAGTTATTAAACCTATCCCACTCTCTAGATACCCCTTAGCACGTCAAAGAATATTATTTGGGGGTCCAGCCATGGAGAAGAGTTTAGACACTAGGAGAAGATAAGGAACACACGCATTATCAAGAAATCACATTAGGATTCTCTTTTTAACCTGTTCCTTAAAACACTAGTGCTTAGGAAATCTATTGGAGGCAGAAGCAGTGAAGGGTAGCTTAGGGTTAGGGTTACGGTTAGGGTTAGGGTTAGTGTTAGGGTACGGATTCGGGTACGGGTTCGGGTACGGCGTAGGGTATGGGTTAGGGTTAGGGTTAGGGTTAGTTTGAGGGTTAGGGCTCGGTTTAGGGTACGGGTTAGGATTAGGGTACGTGTTAGGGTTAGGGTAGGGGTTAGGGTTAGGGTACGCGTTAGGGTTAGGGTAGTTATTAAACCTATCCCACTCTCTAGATACCCCTTAGCACGTCAAGGAATATTATTTGGGGGTCCAGCCATGGAGAAGAGTTTAGACACTAGGAGAAGATAAGGAACACACCCATTATCAAGAAATCACATTAGGATTCTCTTTTTAACCTGTTCCTTAAAACACTAGTGCTTAGGAAATCTATTGGAGGCAGAAGCAGTTAAGGGTAGCTTAGGGTTAGGGCTAGGGTTATTGTTAGGGTAAGGCTTAGGGTACGGGTTCGGGTACGGGATCGGGTACGGCATAGGGTATGGGTTAGGGTTAGGGTTAGGGTTAGTTTGGGGGTTAGGGCTCGGTTTAGGGTACGGGTTAGGATTAGGGTACGTGTTAGGGTTAGGGTAGGGGTTAGGGTTAGGGTACGCGTTAGGATTACTGTAGTTATTAAACCTATCCCACTCTCTAGATACCCCTTAGCACGTCAAGGAATATTATTTGGGGGTCCAGCCATGGAGAAGAGTTTAGACACTAGGAGAAGATAAGGAACACACCCATTATCAAGAAATCACATTAGGATTCTCTTTTTAACCTGTTCCTTAAAACACTAGTGCTTAGGAAATCTATTGGAGGCAGAAGCAGTCAAGGGTAGCTTAGGGTTAGGGTTAGGGTTAGGGTACGGCTTAGGTTACGGGTTCGGGTACGGATTCGGGTACGGGTTTGGGGATGGCGTAGGATATGGTTTAGGGATAGGGTTAGGGTTAGTTTGAGGGTTAGGGCTCGGTTTAGGGTACGGGTTAAGATTAGGGTACGTGTTAGGGTTAGGGTAGGGGTTAGGGTTAGGGTACGCGTTAGGGTTAGGGTAGTTATTAAACCTATCCCACTCTCTAGATACCCCTTAGCACGTCAAGGAATATTATTTGGGTGTCCAGCCATGGAGAAGAGTTTAGACACTAGGAGAAGATAAGGAACACACCCATTATCAAGAAATCACATTAGGATTCTCTTTTTAACCTGTTCCTTAAAACACTAGTGCTTAGGAAATCTATTGGAGGCAGAAGCAGTCAAGGGTAGCTTAGGGTTAGGGTTAGGGTTAGGGTACGGCTTAGGGTACGGGTTCGGGTACGGGTTCGGGTACGGGTTTGGGTATGGCGTAGGATAGGGGTTAGGGTTAGGGTTAGGGTTAGTTTGAGGGTTAGGGCTCGGTTTAGGGTACGCGTTAGGATTAGTGTACGTGTTAGGGTTAGGGTAGGGGTTAGGGTTAGGGTACGCGTTAGGGTTAGGGTAGTTATTAAACGTATCCCACTCTCTAGATACCCCTTAGCACGTCAAGGAATATTATTTGGGGGTCCAGCCATGGAGAAGAGTTTAGACACTAGGAGAAGATAAGGAACACACCCATTATCAAGAAATCACATTAGGATTCTCTTTTTAACCTGTTCTTTAAAACACTAGTGCTTAGGAAATCTATTGGAGGCAGAAGCAGTCAAGGGTAGCTTAGGTTTAGGGTTAGGGTTAGTGTTAGGGTACGGCTTAGGGTACGGGTTCGGGTACGGGTTCGGGTACGGCGTAGGGTATGGGTTAGGGTTAGGTTTAGGGTTAGTTTGAGGGTTAGGGCTCGGTTTAGGGTACGGGTTAGGATTAGGGTACGTGTTAGGGTTAGTGTAGGGGTTAGGGTTAGTGTACGCGTTAGGGTTACGGTAGTTATTAAACCTATCCCACTCTCTAGATACCCCTTAGCACGTCAAGGAATATTATTTGGGTGTCCAGCCATGGAGAAGAGTTTAGACACTAGGAGAAGATAAGGAACACACCCATTATCAAGAAATCACATTAGGATTCTCTTTTTAACCTGTTCCTTAAAACACTAGTGCTTAGGAAATCTATTGGAGGCAGAAGCAGTCAAGGGTAGCTTAGTGTTAGGGTTAGGGTTAGGGTACGGCTTAGGGTACGGGTTCGGGTCCGGGTTCGGGTACGGCGTAGGGTATGGGTTAGGGTTAGGGTTAGGGTTAGTTTGAGGGTTAGGGCTCGGTTTAGGGTACGGGTTAGGATTTGTGTACGTGTTAGGGTTAGGGTAGAGGTTAGGGTTAGCGTACGCGTTAGGGTTAGGGTAGTTATTAAACCTATCCCACTCTCTAGATACCCCTTAGCACGTCAAGGAATATTATTTGGGGGTCCAGCCATGGAGAAGAGTTTAGACACTAGGAGAAGATAAGGAACACACCCATTATCAAAAAATCACATTAGGATTCTCTTTTTAACCTGTTCCTTAAAACACTAGTGCTTAGGAAATCTATTGGAGGCAGAAGCAGTCAAGGGTAGCTTAGGGTTAGGGTTAGGGTTAGGGTTAGGGTTAGGGTACGGCTTAGGGTACGGGTTCGGGTACGGGTTCGGATACGGCATAGGGTATGGGTTAGGGTTAGGGTTAGGGTTAGTTTGAGGGTTAGGGCTCGGTTTAGGGTACGGGTTAGGATTAGGGTACGTGTTAGGGTTAGGGTAGGGGTTAGGGTTAGGGTACGTGTTTGGGTTAGTGTAGTTATTAAACCTATCCCACTCTCTAGATACCCCTTAGCACGTCAAGGAATATTATTTGGGGTTCCAGCCATGGAGAAGAGTTTAGACACTAGGAGAAGATAAGGAACACACCCATTATCAAGAAATCACATTAGGATTCTCTTTTTAACCTGTTCCTTAAAACACTAGTGCTTAGGAAATCTATTGGAGGCAGAAGCAGTCAAGGGTAGCTTAGGGTTAGGGTTAGGGTTAGGGCTAGGTTTAGGGCACGGCTTAGGGTACGGGTTCGGGTACGGGTTCGGGTACGGCATAGGGTATGGGTTAGTTTTAGGGTTAGGGTTAGTTTGAGGGTTAGGGCTCGGTTTAGGGTACGGGTTAGGATTAGGGTACGTGTTAGGGTTAGGGTAGGGGTTAGGGTTAGGGTACGCGTTAGGGTTAGGGTAGTTATTAAACCTATCCCACTCTCTAGATACCCCTTAGCACGTCAAGGAATATTATTTGGGTGTCCAGCCATGGAGAAGAGTTTAGACACTAGGAGAAGATAAGGAACACACCCATTATCAAGAAATCACATTAGGATTCTCTTTTTAACCTGTTCCTTAAAACACTAGTGCTTAGGAAATCTATTGGAGGCAGAAGCAGTCAAGGGTAGCTTAGTGTTAGGGTTAGGGTTAGGGTACGGCTTAGGGTACGGGTTCGGGTCCGGGTTCGGGTACGGCGTAGGGTATGGGTTAGGGTTAGGGTTAGGGTTAGTTTGAGGGTTAGGGCTCGGTTTAGGGTACGGGTTAGGATTTGTGTACGTGTTAGGGTTAGGGTAGAGGTTAGGGTTAGCGTACGCGTTAGGGTTAGGGTAGTTATTAAACCTATCCCACTCTCTAGATACCCCTTAGCACGTCAAGGAATATTATTTGGGGGTCCAGCCATGGAGAAGAGTTTAGACACTAGGAGAAGATAAGGAACACACCCATTATCAAAAAATCACATTAGGATTCTCTTTTTAACCTGTTCCTTAAAACACTAGTGCTTAGGAAATCTATTGGAGGCAGAAGCAGTCAAGGGTAGCTTAGGGTTAGGGTTAGGGTTAGGGTACGGCTTAGGTTACGGGTTCGGGTTCGGATTCGGGTACGGGTTTGGGTATGGCGTAGGATATGGTTTAGGGATAGGGTTAGGGTTAGTTTGAGGGTTAGGGTTAGGGTTAGGGTTAGGGTTATTGTTAGGGTAAGGCTTAGAGTTCGGGTTCGGGTACGGGTTCGGGTACGGCGTAGGGTATGGGTTAGGGTTAGTGTTAGGTTTAGTTTGAGGGTTAGGGCTCGGTTTAGGTTACGGGTTACGATTAGGGTACGAGTTAGGGTTAGGGTACGGGTTAGGGTTAGGGTACACGTTAGGGTTAGGGTAGTTATTAAACCTATCCCACTCTCTAGATACCCCTTAGCACGTCAAAGAATATTATTTGGGGGTCCAGCCATGGAGAAGAGTTTAGACACTAGGGGAAGATAAGGAACACACCCATTATCAAGAAATCACATTAGGATTCTCTTTTTAACCTGTTCCTTAAAACACTAGTGCTTAGGAAATCTATTGGAGGCAGAAGCAGTGAAGGGTAGCTTAGGGTTAGGGTTACGGTTAGGGTTAGGGTTAGTGTTAGGACACGGATTCGGGTACGGGTTCGGGTACGGCGTAGGGTATGGGTTAGGGTTAGGTTTAGGGTTAGTTTGAGGGTTAGGGCTCGGTTTAGGGTACGGGTTAGGATTAGGGTATGTGTTAGGGTTAAGTTAGGGGTTAGGGTTAGGGTACGCGTTAGGGTTAGGGTAGTTATTAAACCTATCCCACTCTCTAGATACCCCTTAGCACGTCAAGGAATATTATTTGGGGGTCCAGCCATGGAGAAGAGTTTAGACACTAGGAGAAGATAAGGAACACACCCATTATCAAGAAATCACATTAGGATTCTCTTTTTAACCTGTTCCTTAAAACACTAGTGCTTAGGAAATCTATTGGAGGCAGAATCAGTCAAGGGTAGCTTAGGGTTAGGGTTAGGGTTAGGGTACGGCTTAGGGTACGGGTTCGGGTACGGGTTCGGGTACGGGTTCGGGTACGGCGTAGGGTATGGGTTAGGGTTAGGGTTAGGTTTAGTTTGAGGGTTAGGGCTCGGTTTAGGTTACGGGTTACGATTAGGGTACGAGTTAGGGTTAGGGTACGGGTTAGGGTTAGGGTACGCGTTAGGGTTAGTGTAGTTATTAAACCTATCCCACTCTCTAGATACCCCTTAGCACGTCAAAGAATATTATTTGGGGGTCCAGCCATGGAGAAGAGTTTAGACACTAGGAGAAGATAAGGAACACACGCATTATCAAGAAATCACATTAGGATTCTCTTTTTAACCTGTTCCTTAAAACACTAGTGCTTAGGAAATCTATTGGAGGCAGAAGCAGTGAAGGGTAGCTTAGGGTTAGGGTTACGGTTAGGGTTAGGGTTAGTGTTAGGGTACGGATTCGGGTACGGGTTCGGGTACGGCGTAGGGTATGGGTTAGGGTTAGGGTTAGGGTTAGTTTGAGGGTTAGGGCTCGGTTTAGGGTACGGGTTAGGATTAGGGTACGTGTTAGGGTTAGGGTAGGGGTTAGGGTTAGGGTACGCGTTAGGGTTAGGGTAGTTATTAAACCTATCCCACTCTCTAGATACCCCTTAGCACGTCAAGGAATATTATTTGGGGGTCCAGCCATGGAGAAGAGTTTAGACACTAGGAGAAGATAAGGAACACACCCATTATCAAGAAATCACATTAGGATTCTCTTTTTAACCTGTTCCTTAAAACACTAGTGCTTAGGAAATCTATTGGAGGCAGAAGCAGTTAAGGGTAGCTTAGGGTTAGGGCTAGGGTTATTGTTAGGGTAAGGCTTAGGGTACGGGTTCGTGTACGGGATCGGGTACGGCATAGGGTATGGGTTAGGGTTAGGGTTAGGGTTAGTTTGGGGGTTAGGGCTCGGTTTAGGGTACGGGTTAGGATTAGGGTACGTGTTAGGGTTAGGGTAGGGGTTAGGGTTAGGGTACGCGTTAGGATTACTGTAGTTATTAAACCTATCCCACTCTCTAGATACCCCTTAGCACGTCAAGGAATATTATTTGGGGGTCCAGCCATGGAGAAGAGTTTAGACACTAGGAGAAGATAAGGAACACACCCATTATCAAGAAATCACATTAGGATTCTCTTTTTAACCTGTTCCTTAAAACACTAGTGCTTAGGAAATCTATTGGAGGCAGAAGCAGTCAAGGGTAGCTTAGGGTTAGGGTTAGGGTTAGGGTACGGCTTAGGTTACGGGTTCGGGTACGGATTCGGGTACGGGTTTGGGGATGGCGTAGGATATGGTTTAGGGATAGGGTTAGGGTTAGTTTGAGGGTTAGGGCTCGGTTTAGGGTACGGGTTAAGATTAGGGTACGTGTTAGGGTTAGGGTAGATGTTAGGGTTAGGGTACGCGTTAGGGTTAGGGTAGTTATTAAACCTATCCCACTCTCTAGATACCCCTTAGCACGTCAAGGAATATTATTTGGGGGTCCAGCCATGGAGAAGAGTTTAGACACTAGGAGAAGATAAGGAACACACCCATTATCAAAAAATCACATTAGGATTCTCTTTTTAACCTGTTCCTTAAAACACTAGTGCTTAGGAAATCTATTGGAGGCAGAAGCAGTCAAGGGTAGCTTAGGGTTAGGGTTAGGGTTAGTGTACGGCTTAGGTTACGGGTTCGGGTTCGGATTCGGGTACGGGTTTGGGTATGGCGTAGGATATGGTTTAGGGATAGGGTTAGGGTTAGTTTGAGGGTTAGGGTTAGGGTTAGGGTTAGGGTTATTGTTAGGGTAAGGCTTAGAGTTCGGGTTCGGGTACGGGTTCGGGTACGGCGTAGGGTATGGGTTAGGGTTAGTGTTAGGTTTAGTTTGAGGGTTAGGGCTCGGTTTAGGTTACGGGTTACGATTAGGGTACGAGTTAGGGTTAGGGTACGGGTTAGGGTTAGGGTACACGTTAGGGTTAGGGTAGTTATTAAACCTATCCCACTCTCTAGATACCCCTTAGCACGTCAAAGAATATTATTTGGGGGTCCAGCCATGGAGAAGAGTTTAGACACTAGGGGAAGATAAGGAACACACCCATTATCAAGAAATCACATTAGGATTCTCTTTTTAACCTGTTCCTTAAAACACTAGTGCTTAGGAAATCTATTGGAGGCAGAAGCAGTGAAGGGTAGCTTAGGGTTAGGGTTACGGTTAGGGTTAGGGTTAGTGTTAGGACACGGATTCGGGTACGGGTTCGGGTACGGCGTAGGGTATGGGTTAGGGTTAGGTTTAGGGTTAGTTTGAGGGTTAGGGCTCGGTTTAGGGTACGGGTTAGGATTAGGGTATGTGTTAGGGTTAAGGTAGGGGTTAGGGTTAGGGTACGCGTTAGGGTTAGGGTAGTTATTAAACCTATCCCACTCTCTAGATACCCCTTAGCACGTCAAGGAATATTATTTGGGGGTCCAGCCATGGAGAAGAGTTTAGACACTAGGAGAAGATAAGGAACACACCCATTATCAAGAAATCACATTAGGATTCTCTTTTTAACCTGTTGCTTAAAACACTAGTGCTTAGGAAATCTATTGGAGGCAGAATCAGTCAAGGGTAGCTTAGGGTTAGGGTTAGGGTTAGGGTACGGCTTAGGGTACGGGTTCGGGTACGGGTTCGGGTACGGGTTCGGGTACGGCGTAGGGTATGGGTTAGGGTTAGGGTTAGGTTTAGTTTGAGGGTTAGGGCTCGGTTTAGGTTACGGGTTACGATTAGGGTACGAGTTAGGGTTAGGGTACGGGTTAGGGTTAGGGTACGCGTTAGGGTTAGTGTAGTTATTAAACCTATCCCACTCTCTAGATACCCCTTAGCACGTCAAAGAATATTATTTGGGGGTCCAGCCATGGAGAAGAGTTTAGACACTAGGAGAAGATAAGGAACACACGCATTATCAAGAAATCACATTAGGATTCTCTTTTTAACCTGTTCCTTAAAACACTAGTGCTTAGGAAATCTATTGGAGGCAGAAGCAGTGAAGGGTAGCTTAGGGTTAGGGTTACGGTTAGGGTTAGGGTTAGTGTTAGGGTACGGATTCGGGTACGGGTTCGGGTACGGCGTAGGGTATGGGTTAGGGTTAGGGTTAGGGTTAGTTTGAGGGTTAGGGCTCGGTTTAGGGTACGGGTTAGGATTAGGGTACGTGTTAGGGTTAGGGTAGGGGTTAGGGTTAGGGTACGCGTTAGGGTTAGGGTAGTTATTAAACCTATCCCACTCTCTAGATACCCCTTAGCACGTCAAGGAATATTATTTGGGGGTCCAGCCATGGAGAAGAGTTTAGACACTAGGAGAAGATAAGGAACACACCCATTATCAAGAAATCACATTAGGATTCTCTTTTTAACCTGTTCCTTAAAACACTAGTGCTTAGGAAATCTATTGGAGGCAGAAGCAGTTAAGGGTAGCTTAGGGTTAGGGCTAGGGTTATTGTTAGGGTAAGGCTTAGGGTACGGGTTCGGGTACGGGATCGGGTACGGCATAGGGTATGGGTTAGGGTTAGGGTTAGGGTTAGTTTGGGGGTTAGGGCTCGGTTTAGGGTACGGGTTAGGATTAGGGTACGTGTTAGGGTTAGGGTAGGGGTTAGGGTTAGGGTACGCGTTAGGATTACTGTAGTTATTAAACCTATCCCACTCTCTAGATACCCCTTAGCACGTCAAGGAATATTATTTGGGGGTCCAGCCATGGAGAAGAGTTTAGACACTAGGAGAAGATAAGGAACACACCCATTATCAAGAAATCACATTAGGATTCTCTTTTTAACCTGTTCCTTAAAACACTAGTGCTTAGGAAATCTATTGGAGGCAGAAGCAGTCAAGGGTAGCTTAGGGTTAGGGTTAGGGTTAGGGTACGGCTTAGGTTACGGGTTCGGGTACGGATTCGGGTACGGGTTTGGGGATGGCGTAGGATATGGTTTAGGGATAGGGTTAGGGTTAGTTTGAGGGTTAGGGCTCGGTTTAGGGTACGGGTTAAGATTAGGGTACGTGTTAGGGTTAGGGTAGGGGTTAGGGTTAGGGTACGCGTTAGGGTTAGGGTAGTTATTAAACCTATCCCACTCTCTAGATACCCCTTAGCACGTCAAGGAATATTATTTGGGTGTCCAGCCATGGAGAAGAGTTTAGACACTAGGAGAAGATAAGGAACACACCCATTATCAAGAAATCACATTAGGATTCTCTTTTTAACCTGTTCCTTAAAACACTAGTGCTTAGGAAATCTATTGGAGGCAGAAGCAGTCAAGGGTAGCTTAGGGTTAGGGTTAGGGTTAGGGTACGGCTTAGGGTACGGGTTCGGGTACGGGTTCGGGTACGGGTTTGGGTATGGCGTAGGATAGGGGTTAGGGTTAGGGTTAGGGTTAGTTTGAGGGTTAGGGCTCGGTTTAGGGTACGCGTTAGGATTAGTGTACGTGTTAGGGTTAGGGTAGGGGTTAGGGTTAGGGTACGCGTTAGGGTTAGGGTAGTTATTAAACGTATCCCACTCTCTAGATACCCCTTAGCACGTCAAGGAATATTATTTGGGGGTCCAGCCATGGAGAAGAGTTTAGACACTAGGAGAAGATAAGGAACACACCCATTATCAAGAAATCACATTAGGATTCTCTTTTTAACCTGTTCTTTAAAACACTAGTGCTTAGGAAATCTATTGGAGGCAGAAGCAGTCAAGGGTAGCTTAGGTTTAGGGTTAGGGTTAGTGTTAGGGTACGGCTTAGGGTACGGGTTCGGGTACGGGTTCGGGTACGGCGTAGGGTATGGGTTAGGGTTAGGTTTAGGGTTAGTTTGAGGGTTAGGGCTCGGTTTAGGGTACGGGTTAGGATTAGGGTACGTGTTAGGGTTAGTGTAGGGGTTAGGGTTAGTGTACGCGTTAGGGTTACGGTAGTTATTAAACCTATCCCACTCTCTAGATACCCCTTAGCACGTCAAGGAATATTATTTGGGTGTCCAGCCATGGAGAAGAGTTTAGACACTAGGAGAAGATAAGGAACACACCCATTATCAAGAAATCACATTAGGATTCTCTTTTTAACCTGTTCCTTAAAACACTAGTGCTTAGGAAATCTATTGGAGGCAGAAGCAGTCAAGGGTAGCTTAGTGTTAGGGTTAGGGTTAGGGTACGGCTTAGGGTACGGGTTCGGGTCCGGGTTCGGGTACGGCGTAGGGTATGGGTTAGGGTTAGGGTTAGGGTTAGTTTGAGGGTTAGGGCTCGGTTTAGGGTACGGGTTAGGATTTGTGTACGTGTTAGGGTTAGGGTAGAGGTTAGGGTTAGCGTACGCGTTAGGGTTAGGGTAGTTATTAAACCTATCCCACTCTCTAGATACCCCTTAGCACGTCAAGGAATATTATTTGGGGGTCCAGCCATGGAGAAGAGTTTAGACACTAGGAGAAGATAAGGAACACACCCATTATCAAAAAATCACATTAGGATTCTCTTTTTAACCTGTTCCTTAAAACACTAGTGCTTAGGAAATCTATTGGAGGCAGAAGCAGTCAAGGGTAGCTTAGGGTTAGGGTTAGGGTTAGGGTTAGGGTTAGGGTACGGCTTAGGGTACGGGTTCGGGTACGGGTTCGGATACGGCATAGGGTATGGGTTAGGGTTAGGGTTAGGGTTAGTTTGAGGGTTAGGGCTCGGTTTAGGGTACGGGTTAGGATTAGGGTACGTGTTAGGGTTAGGGTAGGGGTTAGGGTTAGGGTACGTGTTTGGGTTAGTGTAGTTATTAAACCTATCCCACTCTCTAGATACCCCTTAGCACGTCAAGGAATATTATTTGGGGTTCCAGCCATGGAGAAGAGTTTAGACACTAGGAGAAGATAAGGAACACACCCATTATCAAGAAATCACATTAGGATTCTCTTTTTAACCTGTTCCTTAAAACACTAGTGCTTAGGAAATCTATTGGAGGCAGAAGCAGTCAAGGGTAGCTTAGGGTTAGGGTTAGGGTTAGGGCTAGGTTTAGGGCACGGCTTAGGGTACGGGTTCGGGTACGGGTTCGGGTACGGCATAGGGTATGGGTTAGTTTTAGGGTTAGGGTTAGTTTGAGGGTTAGGGCTCGGTTTAGGGTACGGGTTAGGATTAGGGTACGTGTTAGGGTTAGGGTAGGGGTTAGGGTTAGGGTACGCGTTAGGGTTAGGGTAGTTATTAAACCTATCCCACTCTCTAGATACCCCTTAGCACGTCAAGGAATATTATTTGGGTGTCCAGCCATGGAGAAGAGTTTAGACACTAGGAGAAGATAAGGAACACACCCATTATCAAGAAATCACATTAGGATTCTCTTTTTAACCTGTTCCTTAAAACACTAGTGCTTAGGAAATCTATTGGAGGCAGAAGCAGTCAAGGGTAGCTTAGTGTTAGGGTTAGGGTTAGGGTACGGCTTAGGGTACGGGTTCGGGTCCGGGTTCGGGTACGGCGTAGGGTATGGGTTAGGGTTAGGGTTAGGGTTAGTTTGAGGGTTAGGGCTCGGTTTAGGGTACGGGTTAGGATTTGTGTACGTGTTAGGGTTAGGGTAGAGGTTAGGGTTAGCGTACGCGTTAGGGTTAGGGTAGTTATTAAACCTATCCCACTCTCTAGATACCCCTTAGCACGTCAAGGAATATTATTTGGGGGTCCAGCCATGGAGAAGAGTTTAGACACTAGGAGAAGATAAGGAACACACCCATTATCAAAAAATCACATTAGGATTCTCTTTTTAACCTGTTCCTTAAAACACTAGTGCTTAGGAAATCTATTGGAGGCAGAAGCAGTCAAGGGTAGCTTAGGGTTAGGGTTAGGGTTAGGGTTAGGGTTAGGGTACGGCTTAGGGTACGGGTTCGGGTACGGGTTCGGATACGGCATAGGTGGGTTAGGGTTAGGGTTAGGGTTAGTTTGAGGGTTAGGGCTCGGTTTAGGGTACGGGTTAGGATTAGGGTACGTGTTAGGGTTAGGGTAGGGGTTAGGGTTAGGGTACGTGTTTGGGTTAGTGTAGTTATTAAACCTATCCCACTCTCTAGATACCCCTTAGCACGTCAAGGAATATTATTTGGGGTTCCAGCCATGGAGAAGAGTTTAGACACTAGGAGAAGATAAGGAACACACCCATTATCAAGAAATCACATTAGGATTCTCTTTTTAACCTGTTCCTTAAAACACTAGTGCTTAGGAAATCTATTGGAGGCAGAAGCAGTCAAGGGTAGCTTAGGGTTAGGGTTAGGGTTAGGGCTAGGTTTAGGGCACGGCTTAGGGTACGGGTTCGGGTACGGGTTCGGGTACGGCATAGGGTATGGGTTAGTTTTAGGGTTAGGGTTAGTTTGAGGGTTAGGGCTCGGTTTAGGGTACGGGTTAGGATTAGGGTACGTGTTAGGGTTAGGGTAGGGTTAGGGTTAGGGGTAGGTACCGTTAGGGTTAGGGTAGTTATTAAACCTATCCCACTCTCTAGATACCCCTTAGCACGTCAAGGAATATTATTTGGGTGTCCAGCCATGGAGAAGAGTTTAGACACTAGGAGAAGATAAGGAACACACCCATTATCAAGAAATCACATTAGGATTCTCTTTTTAACCTGTTCCTTAAAACACTAGTGCTTAGGAAATCTATTGGAGGCAGAAGCAGTCAAGGGTAGCTTAGTGTTAGGGTTAGGGTTAGGGTACGGCTTAGGGTACGGGTTCGGGTCCGGGTTCGGGTACGGCGTAGGGTATGGGTTAGGGTTAGGGTTAGGGTTAGTTTGAGGGTTAGGGCTCGGTTTAGGGTACGGGTTAGGATTTGTGTACGTGTTAGGGTTAGGGTAGAGGTTAGGGTTAGCGTACGCGTTAGGGTTAGGGTAGTTATTAAACCTATCCCACTCTCTAGATACCCCTTAGCACGTCAAGGAATATTATTTGGGGGTCCAGCCATGGAGAAGAGTTTAGACACTAGGAGAAGATAAGGAACACACCCATTATCAAAAAATCACATTAGGATTCTCTTTTTAACCTGTTCCTTAAAACACTAGTGCTTAGGAAATCTATTGGAGGCAGAAGCAGTCAAGGGTAGCTTAGGGTTAGGGTTAGGGTTAGGGTTAGGGTTAGGTACGGCTTAGGGTACGGGTTCGGGTACGGGTTCGGATACGGCATAGGGTATGGGTTAGGGTTAGGGTTAGGGTTAGTTTGAGGGTTAGGGCTCGGTTTAGGGTACGGGTTAGGATTAGGGTACGTGTTAGGGTTAGGGTAGGGGTTAGGGTTAGGGTACGTGTTTGGGTTAGTGTAGTTATTAAACCTATCCCACTCTCTAGATACCCCTTAGCACGTCAAGGAATATTATTTGGGGTTCCAGCCATGGAGAAGAGTTTAGACACTAGGAGAAGATAAGGAACACACCCATTATCAAGAAATCACATTAGGATTCTCTTTTTAACCTGTTCCTTAAAACACTAGTGCTTAGGAAATCTATTGGAGGCAGAAGCAGTCAAGGGTAGCTTAGGGTTAGGGTTAGGGTTAGGGCTAGGTTTAGGGCACGGCTTAGGGTACGGGTTCGGGTACGGGTTCGGGTACGGCATAGGGTATGGGTTAGTTTTAGGGTTAGGGTTAGTTTGAGGGTTAGGGCTCGGTTTAGGGTACGGGTTAGGATTAGGGTACGTGTTAGGGTTAGGGTAGGGGTTAGGGTTAGGGTACGCGTTAGGGTTAGGGTAGTTATTAAACCTATCCCACTCTCTAGATACCCCTTAGCACGTCAAGGAATATTATTTGGGTGTCCAGCCATGGAGAAGAGTTTAGACACTAGGAGAAGATAAGGAACACACCCATTATCAAGAAATCACATTAGGATTCTCTTTTTAACCTGTTCCTTAAAACACTAGTGCTTAGGAAATCTATTGGAGGCAGAAGCAGTCAAGGGTAGCTTAGTGTTAGGGTTAGGGTTAGGGTACGGCTTAGGGTACGGGTTCGGGTCCGGGTTCGGGTACGGCGTAGGGTATGGGTTAGGGTTAGGGTTAGGGTTAGTTTGAGGGTTAGGGCTCGGTTTAGGGTACGGGTTAGGATTTGTGTACGTGTTAGGGTTAGGGTAGAGGTTAGGGTTAGCGTACGCGTTAGGGTTAGGGTAGTTATTAAACCTATCCCACTCTCTAGATACCCCTTAGCACGTCAAGGAATATTATTTGGGGGTCCAGCCATGGAGAAGAGTTTAGACACTAGGAGAAGATAAGGAACACACCCATTATCAAAAAATCACATTAGGATTCTCTTTTTAACCTGTTCCTTAAAACACTAGTGCTTAGGAAATCTATTGGAGGCAGAAGCAGTCAAGGGTAGCTTAGGGTTAGGGTTAGGGTTAGGGTTAGGGTTAGGGTACGGCTTAGGGTACGGGTTCGGGTACGGGTTCGGATACGGCATAGGGTATGGGTTAGGGTTAGGGTTAGGGTTAGTTTGAGGGTTAGGGCTCGGTTTAGGGTACGGGTTAGGATTAGGGTACGTGTTAGGGTTAGGGTAGGGGTTAGGGTTAGGGTACGTGTTTGGGTTAGTGTAGTTATTAAACCTATCCCACTCTCTAGATACCCCTTAGCACGTCAAGGAATATTATTTGGGGTTCCAGCCATGGAGAAGAGTTTAGACACTAGGAGAAGATAAGGAACACACCCATTATCAAGAAATCACATTAGGATTCTCTTTTTAACCTGTTCCTTAAAACACTAGTGCTTAGGAAATCTATTGGAGGCAGAAGCAGTCAAGGGTAGCTTAGGGTTAGGGTTAGGGTTAGGGCTAGGTTTAGGGCACGGCTTAGGGTACGGGTTCGGGTACGGGTTCGGGTACGGCATAGGGTATGGGTTAGTTTTAGGGTTAGGGTTAGTTTGAGGGTTAGGGCTCGGTTTAGGGTACGGGTTAGGATTAGGGTACGTGTTAGGGTTAGGGTAGGGGTTAGGGTTAGGGTACGCGTTAGGGTTAGGGTAGTTATTAAACCTATCCCACTCTCTAGATACCCCTTAGCACGTCAAGGAATATTATTTGGGTGTCCAGCCATGGAGAAGAGTTTAGACACTAGGAGAAGATAAGGAACACACCCATTATCAAGAAATCACATTAGGATTCTCTTTTTAACCTGTTCCTTAAAACACTAGTGCTTAGGAAATCTATTGGAGGCAGAAGCAGTCAAGGGTAGCTTAGTGTTAGGGTTAGGGTTAGGGTACGGCTTAGGGTACGGGTTCGGGTCCGGGTTCGGGTACGGCGTAGGGTATGGGTTAGGGTTAGGGTTAGGGTTAGTTTGAGGGTTAGGGCTCGGTTTAGGGTACGGGTTAGGATTTGTGTACGTGTTAGGGTTAGGGTAGAGGTTAGGGTTAGCGTACGCGTTAGGGTTAGGGTAGTTATTAAACCTATCCCACTCTCTAGATACCCCTTAGCACGTCAAGGAATATTATTTGGGGGTCCAGCCATGGAGAAGAGTTTAGACACTAGGAGAAGATAAGGAACACACCCATTATCAAAAAATCACATTAGGATTCTCTTTTTAACCTGTTCCTTAAAACACTAGTGCTTAGGAAATCTATTGGAGGCAGAAGCAGTCAAGGGTAGCTTAGGGTTAGGGTTAGGGTTAGGGTTAGGGTTAGGGTACGGCTTAGGGTACGGGTTCGGGTACGGGTTCGGATACGGCATAGGGTATGGGTTAGGGTTAGGGTTAGGGTTAGTTTGAGGGTTAGGGCTCGGTTTAGGGTACGGGTTAGGATTAGGGTACGTGTTAGGGTTAGGGTAGGGGTTAGGGTTAGGGTACGTGTTTGGGTTAGTGTAGTTATTAAACCTATCCCACTCTCTAGATACCCCTTAGCACGTCAAGGAATATTATTTGGGGTTCCAGCCATGGAGAAGAGTTTAGACACTAGGAGAAGATAAGGAACACACCCATTATCAAGAAATCACATTAGGATTCTCTTTTTAACCTGTTCCTTAAAACACTAGTGCTTAGGAAATCTATTGGAGGCAGAAGCAGTCAAGGGTAGCTTAGGGTTAGGGTTAGGGTTAGGGCTAGGTTTAGGGCACGGCTTAGGGTACGGGTTCGGGTACGGGTTCGGGTACGGCATAGGGTATGGGTTAGTTTTAGGGTTAGGGTTAGTTTGAGGGTTAGGGCTCGGTTTAGGGTACGGGTTAGGATTAGGGTACGTGTTAGGGTTAGGGTAGGGGTTAGGGTTAGGGTACGCGTTAGGGTTAGGGTAGTTATTAAACCTATCCCACTCTCTAGATACCCCTTAGCACGTCAAGGAATATTATTTGGGTGTCCAGCCATGGAGAAGAGTTTAGACACTAGGAGAAGATAAGGAACACACCCATTATCAAGAAATCACATTAGGATTCTCTTTTTAACCTGTTCCTTAAAACACTAGTGCTTAGGAAATCTATTGGAGGCAGAAGCAGTCAAGGGTAGCTTAGTGTTAGGGTTAGGGTTAGGGTACGGCTTAGGGTACGGGTTCGGGTCCGGGTTCGGGTACGGCGTAGGGTATGGGTTAGGGTTAGGGTTAGGGTTAGTTTGAGGGTTAGGGCTCGGTTTAGGGTACGGGTTAGGATTTGTGTACGTGTTAGGGTTAGGGTAGAGGTTAGGGTTAGCGTACGCGTTAGGGTTAGGGTAGTTATTAAACCTATCCCACTCTCTAGATACCCCTTAGCACGTCAAGGAATATTATTTGGGGGTCCAGCCATGGAGAAGAGTTTAGACACTAGGAGAAGATAAGGAACACACCCATTATCAAAAAATCACATTAGGATTCTCTTTTTAACCTGTTCCTTAAAACACTAGTGCTTAGGAAATCTATTGGAGGCAGAAGCAGTCAAGGGTAGCTTAGGGTTAGGGTTAGGGTTAGGGTTAGGGTTAGGGTACGGCTTAGGGTACGGGTTCGGGTACGGGTTCGGATACGGCATAGGGTATGGGTTAGGGTTAGGGTTAGGGTTAGTTTGAGGGTTAGGGCTCGGTTTAGGGTACGGGTTAGGATTAGGGTACGTGTTAGGGTTAGGGTAGGGGTTAGGGTTAGGGTACGTGTTTGGGTTAGTGTAGTTATTAAACCTATCCCACTCTCTAGATACCCCTTAGCACGTCAAGGAATATTATTTGGGGTTCCAGCCATGGAGAAGAGTTTAGACACTAGGAGAAGATAAGGAACACACCCATTATCAAGAAATCACATTAGGATTCTCTTTTTAACCTGTTCCTTAAAACACTAGTGCTTAGGAAATCTATTGGAGGCAGAAGCAGTCAAGGGTAGCTTAGGGTTAGGGTTAGGGTTAGGGCTAGGTTTAGGGCACGGCTTAGGGTACGGGTTCGGGTACGGGTTCGGGTACGGCATAGGGTATGGGTTAGTTTTAGGGTTAGGGTTAGTTTGAGGGTTAGGGCTCGGTTTAGGGTACGGGTTAGGATTAGGGTACGTGTTAGGGTTAGGGTAGGGGTTAGGGTTAGGGTACGCGTTAGGGTTAGGGTAGTTATTAAACCTATCCCACTCTCTAGATACCCCTTAGCACGTCAAGGAATATTATTTGGGTGTCCAGCCATGGAGAAGAGTTTAGACACTAGGAGAAGATAAGGAACACACCCATTATCAAGAAATCACATTAGGATTCTCTTTTTAACCTGTTCCTTAAAACACTAGTGCTTAGGAAATCTATTGGAGGCAGAAGCAGTCAAGGGTAGCTTAGTGTTAGGGTTAGGGTTAGGGTACGGCTTAGGGTACGGGTTCGGGTCCGGGTTCGGGTACGGCGTAGGGTATGGGTTAGGGTTAGGGTTAGGGTTAGTTTGAGGGTTAGGGCTCGGTTTAGGGTACGGGTTAGGATTTGTGTACGTGTTAGGGTTAGGGTAGAGGTTAGGGTTAGCGTACGCGTTAGGGTTAGGGTAGTTATTAAACCTATCCCACTCTCTAGATACCCCTTAGCACGTCAAGGAATATTATTTGGGGGTCCAGCCATGGAGAAGAGTTTAGACACTAGGAGAAGATAAGGAACACACCCATTATCAAAAAATCACATTAGGATTCTCTTTTTAACCTGTTCCTTAAAACACTAGTGCTTAGGAAATCTATTGGAGGCAGAAGCAGTCAAGGGTAGCTTAGGGTTAGGGTTAGGGTTAGGGTTAGGGTTAGGGTACGGCTTAGGGTACGGGTTCGGGTACGGGTTCGGATACGGCATAGGGTATGGGTTAGGGTTAGGGTTAGGGTTAGTTTGAGGGTTAGGGCTCGGTTTAGGGTACGGGTTAGGATTAGGGTACGTGTTAGGGTTAGGGTAGGGGTTAGGGTTAGGGTACGTGTTTGGGTTAGTGTAGTTATTAAACCTATCCCACTCTCTAGATACCCCTTAGCACGTCAAGGAATATTATTTGGGGTTCCAGCCATGGAGAAGAGTTTAGACACTAGGAGAAGATAAGGAACACACCCATTATCAAGAAATCACATTAGGATTCTCTTTTTAACCTGTTCCTTAAAACACTAGTGCTTAGGAAATCTATTGGAGGCAGAAGCAGTCAAGGGTAGCTTAGGGTTAGGGTTAGGGTTAGGGCTAGGTTTAGGGCACGGCTTAGGGTACGGGTTCGGGTACGGGTTCGGGTACGGCATAGGGTATGGGTTAGTTTTAGGGTTAGGGTTAGTTTGAGGGTTAGGGCTCGGTTTAGGGTACGGGTTAGGATTAGGGTACGTGTTAGGGTTAGGGTAGGGGTTAGGGTTAGGGTACGCGTTAGGGTTAGGGTAGTTATTAAACCTATCCCACTCTCTAGATACCCCTTAGCACGTCAAGGAATATTATTTGGGTGTCCAGCCATGGAGAAGAGTTTAGACACTAGGAGAAGATAAGGAACACACCCATTATCAAGAAATCACATTAGGATTCTCTTTTTAACCTGTTCCTTAAAACACTAGTGCTTAGGAAATCTATTGGAGGCAGAAGCAGTCAAGGGTAGCTTAGTGTTAGGGTTAGGGTTAGGGTACGGCTTAGGGTACGGGTTCGGGTCCGGGTTCGGGTACGGCGTAGGGTATGGGTTAGGGTTAGGGTTAGGGTTAGTTTGAGGGTTAGGGCTCGGTTTAGGGTACGGGTTAGGATTTGTGTACGTGTTAGGGTTAGGGTAGAGGTTAGGGTTAGCGTACGCGTTAGGGTTAGGGTAGTTATTAAACCTATCCCACTCTCTAGATACCCCTTAGCACGTCAAGGAATATTATTTGGGGGTCCAGCCATGGAGAAGAGTTTAGACACTAGGAGAAGATAAGGAACACACCCATTATCAAAAAATCACATTAGGATTCTCTTTTTAACCTGTTCCTTAAAACACTAGTGCTTAGGAAATCTATTGGAGGCAGAAGCAGTCAAGGGTAGCTTAGGGTTAGGGTTAGGGTTAGGGTTAGGGTTAGGGTACGGCTTAGGGTACGGGTTCGGGTACGGGTTCGGATACGGCATAGGGTATGGGTTAGGGTTAGGGTTAGGGTTAGTTTGAGGGTTAGGGCTCGGTTTAGGGTACGGGTTAGGATTAGGGTACGTGTTAGGGTTAGGGTAGGGGTTAGGGTTAGGGTACGTGTTTGGGTTAGTGTAGTTATTAAACCTATCCCACTCTCTAGATACCCCTTAGCACGTCAAGGAATATTATTTGGGGTTCCAGCCATGGAGAAGAGTTTAGACACTAGGAGAAGATAAGGAACACACCCATTATCAAGAAATCACATTAGGATTCTCTTTTT
Source organism: Eschrichtius robustus (assembly GCF_028021215.1). Taxonomy (NCBI): domain Eukaryota; kingdom Metazoa; phylum Chordata; class Mammalia; order Artiodactyla; family Eschrichtiidae; genus Eschrichtius; species Eschrichtius robustus. The sequence continues at coordinate 100,812,082 of NC_090837.1, forward strand.
AACCTGTTCCTTAAAACACTAGTGCTTAGGAAATCTATTGGAGGCAGAAGCAGTCAAGGGTAGCTTAGGGTTAGGGTTAGGGTTAGGGCTAGGTTTAGGGCACGGCTTAGGGTACGGGTTCGGGTACGGGTTCGGGTACGGCATAGGGTATGGGTTAGTTTTAGGGTTAGGGTTAGTTTGAGGGTTAGGGCTCGGTTTAGGGTACGGGTTAGGATTAGGGTACGTGTTAGGGTTAGGGTAGGGGTTAGGGTTAGGGTACGCGTTAGGGTTAGGGTAGTTATTAAACCTATCCCACTCTCTAGATACCCCTTAGCACGTCAAGGAATATTATTTGGGTGTCCAGCCATGGAGAAGAGTTTAGACACTAGGAGAAGATAAGGAACACACCCATTATCAAGAAATCACATTAGGATTCTCTTTTTAACCTGTTCCTTAAAACACTAGTGCTTAGGAAATCTATTGGAGGCAGAAGCAGTCAAGGGTAGCTTAGTGTTAGGGTTAGGGTTAGGGTACGGCTTAGGGTACGGGTTCGGGTCCGGGTTCGGGTACGGCGTAGGGTATGGGTTAGGGTTAGGGTTAGGGTTAGTTTGAGGGTTAGGGCTCGGTTTAGGGTACGGGTTAGGATTTGTGTACGTGTTAGGGTTAGGGTAGAGGTTAGGGTTAGCGTACGCGTTAGGGTTAGGGTAGTTATTAAACCTATCCCACTCTCTAGATACCCCTTAGCACGTCAAGGAATATTATTTGGGGGTCCAGCCATGGAGAAGAGTTTAGACACTAGGAGAAGATAAGGAACACACCCATTATCAAAAAATCACATTAGGATTCTCTTTTTAACCTGTTCCTTAAAACACTAGTGCTTAGGAAATCTATTGGAGGCAGAAGCAGTCAAGGGTAGCTTAGGGTTAGGGTTAGGGTTAGGGTTAGGGTTAGGGTACGGCTTAGGGTACGGGTTCGGGTACGGGTTCGGATACGGCATAGGGTATGGGTTAGGGTTAGGGTTAGGGTTAGTTTGAGGGTTAGGGCTCGGTTTAGGGTACGGGTTAGGATTAGGGTACGTGTTAGGGTTAGGGTAGGGGTTAGGGTTAGGGTACGTGTTTGGGTTAGTGTAGTTATTAAACCTATCCCACTCTCTAGATACCCCTTAGCACGTCAAGGAATATTATTTGGGGTTCCAGCCATGGAGAAGAGTTTAGACACTAGGAGAAGATAAGGAACACACCCATTATCAAGAAATCACATTAGGATTCTCTTTTTAACCTGTTCCTTAAAACACTAGTGCTTAGGAAATCTATTGGAGGCAGAAGCAGTCAAGGGTAGCTTAGGGTTAGGGTTAGGGTTAGGGCTAGGTTTAGGGCACGGCTTAGGGTACGGGTTCGGGTACGGGTTCGGGTACGGCATAGGGTATGGGTTAGTTTTAGGGTTAGGGTTAGTTTGAGGGTTAGGGCTCGGTTTAGGGTACGGGTTAGGATTAGGGTACGTGTTAGGGTTAGGGTAGGGGTTAGGGTTAGGGTACGCGTTAGGGTTAGGGTAGTTATTAAACCTATCCCACTCTCTAGATACCCCTTAGCACGTCAAGGAATATTATTTGGGTGTCCAGCCATGGAGAAGAGTTTAGACACTAGGAGAAGATAAGGAACACACCCATTATCAAGAAATCACATTAGGATTCTCTTTTTAACCTGTTCCTTAAAACACTAGTGCTTAGGAAATCTATTGGAGTCAGAAGCAGTCAAGGGTAGCTTAGTGTTAGGGTTAGGGTTAGGGTACGGCTTAGGGTACGGGTTCGGGTCCGGGTTCGGGTACGGCGTGGGGTATGGGTTAGGGTTAGGGTTAGGGTTAGTTTGAGGGTTAGGGCTCGGTTTAGGGTACGGGTTAGGATTTGTGTACGTGTTAGGGTTAGGGTAGAGGTTAGGGTTAGCGTACGCGTTAGGGTTAGGGTAGTTATTAAACCTATCCCACTCTCTAGATACCCCTTAGCACGTCAAGGAATATTATTTGGGGGTCCAGCCATGGAGAAGAGTTTAGACACTAGGAGAAGATAAGGAACACACCCATTATCAAAAAATCACATTAGGATTCTCTTTTTAACCTGTTCCTTAAAACACTAGTGCTTAGGAAATCTATTGGAGGCAGAAGCAGTCAAGGGTAGCTTAGGGTTAGGGTTAGGGTTAGGGTTAGGGTTAGGGTACGGCTTAGGGTACGGGTTCGGGTACGGGTTCGGATACGGCATAGGGTATGGGTTAGGGTTAGGGTTAGGGTTAGTTTGAGGGTTAGGGCTCGGTTTAGGGTACGGGTTAGGATTAGGGTACGTGTTAGGGTTAGGGTAGGGGTTAGGGTTAGGGTACGTGTTTGGGTTAGTGTAGTTATTAAACCTATCCCACTCTCTAGATACCCCTTAGCACGTCAAGGAATATTATTTGGGGTTCCAGCCATGGAGAAGAGTTTAGACACTAGGAGAAGATAAGGAACACACCCATTATCAAGAAATCACATTAGGATTCTCTTTTTAACCTGTTCCTTAAAACACTAGTGCTTAGGAAATCTATTGGAGGCAGAAGCAGTCAAGGGTAGCTTAGGGTTAGGGTTAGGGTTAGGGCTAGGTTTAGGGCACGGCTTAGGGTACGGGTTCGGGTACGGGTTCGGGTACGGCATAGGGTATGGGTTAGTTTTAGGGTTAGGGTTAGTTTGAGGGTTAGGGCTCGGTTTAGGGTACGGGTTAGGATTAGGGTACGTGTTAGGGTTAGGGTAGGGGTTAGGGTTAGGGTACGCGTTAGGGTTAGGGTAGTTATTAAACCTATCCCACTCTCTAGATACCCCTTAGCACGTCAAGGAATATTATTTGGGTGTCCAGCCATGGAGAAGAGTTTAGACACTAGGAGAAGATAAGGAACACACCCATTATCAAGAAATCACATTAGGATTCTCTTTTTAACCTGTTCCTTAAAACACTAGTGCTTAGGAAATCTATTGGAGGCAGAAGCAGTCAAGGGTAGCTTAGTGTTAGGGTTAGGGTTAGGGTACGGCTTAGGGTACGGGTTCGGGTCCGGGTTCGGGTACGGCGTAGGGTATGGGTTAGGGTTAGGGTTAGGGTTAGTTTGAGGGTTAGGGCTCGGTTTAGGGTACGGGTTAGGATTTGTGTACGTGTTAGGGTTAGGGTAGAGGTTAGGGTTAGCGTACGCGTTAGGGTTAGGGTAGTTATTAAACCTATCCCACTCTCTAGATACCCCTTAGCACGTCAAGGAATATTATTTGGGGGTCCAGCCATGGAGAAGAGTTTAGACACTAGGAGAAGATAAGGAACACACCCATTATCAAAAAATCACATTAGGATTCTCTTTTTAACCTGTTCCTTAAAACACTAGTGCTTAGGAAATCTATTGGAGGCAGAAGCAGTCAAGGGTAGCTTAGGGTTAGGGTTAGGGTTAGGGTTAGGGTTAGGGTACGGCTTAGGGTACGGGTTCGGGTACGGGTTCGGATACGGCATAGGGTATGGGTTAGGGTTAGGGTTAGGGTTAGTTTGAGGGTTAGGGCTCGGTTTAGGGTACGGGTTAGGATTAGGGTACGTGTTAGGGTTAGGGTAGGGGTTAGGGTTAGGGTACGTGTTTGGGTTAGTGTAGTTATTAAACCTATCCCACTCTCTAGATACCCCTTAGCACGTCAAGGAATATTATTTGGGGTTCCAGCCATGGAGAAGAGTTTAGACACTAGGAGAAGATAAGGAACACACCCATTATCAAGAAATCACATTAGGATTCTCTTTTTAACCTGTTCCTTAAAACACTAGTGCTTAGGAAATCTATTGGAGGCAGAAGCAGTCAAGGGTAGCTTAGGGTTAGGGTTAGGGTTAGGGCTAGGTTTAGGGCACGGCTTAGGGTACGGGTTCGGGTACGGGTTCGGGTACGGCATAGGGTATGGGTTAGTTTTAGGGTTAGGGTTAGTTTGAGGGTTAGGGCTCGGTTTAGGGTACGGGTTAGGATTAGGGTACGTGTTAGGGTTAGGGTAGGGGTTAGGGTTAGGGTACGCGTTAGGGTTAGGGTAGTTATTAAACCTATCCCACTCTCTAGATACCCCTTAGCACGTCAAAGAATATTATTTGGGGGTCCAGCCATGGAGAAGAGTTTAGACAGTAGGAGAAGATAAGGAACACACCCATTATCAAGAAATCACATTAGGATTCTCTTTTTAACCTGTTCCTTAAAACACTAGTGCTTAGGAAATCTATTGGAGGCAGAAGCAGTGAAGGGTAGCTTAGGGTTAGGGTTACGGTTAGGGTTAGGGTTAGTGTTAGGGTACGGATTCGGGTACGGGTTCGGGTACGGCGTAGGGTATGGGTTAGGGTTAGGGTTAGGGTTAGTTTGAGGGTTAGGGCTCGGTTTAGGGTACGGGTTAGGATTAGGGTACGTGTTAGGGTTAGGGTAGGGGTTAGGGTTAGGGTACGCGTTAGGGTTAGGGTAGTTATTAAACCTATCCCACTCTCTAGATACCCCTTAGCACGTCAAGGAATATTATTTGGGGGTCCAGCCATGGAGAAGAGTTTAGACACTAGGAGAAGATAAGGAACACACCCATTATCAAGAAATCACATTAGGATTCTCTTTTTAACCTGTGCCTTAAAACACTAGTGCTTAGGAAATCTATTGGAGGCAGAATCAGTCAAGGGTAGCTTAGGGTTAGGGTTAGGGTTAGGGTACGGCTTAGGGTACGGGTTCGGGTACGGGTTCGGGTACGGCGTAGGGTATGTGTTAGGGTTAGGGTTAGGTTTAGTTTGAGGGTTAGGGCTCGGTTTAGGTTACGGGTTACGATTAGGGTACGAGTTAGGGTTAGGGTACGGGTTAGGGTTAGGGTACGCGTTAGGGTTAGGGTAGTTATTAAACCTATCCCACTCTCTAGATACCCCTTAGCACGTCAAAGAATATTATTTAGGGGTCCAGCCATGGAGAAGAGTTTAGACACTAGGAGAAGATAAGGAACACACCCATTATCAAGAAATCACATTAGGATTCTCTTTTTAACCTGTTCCTTAAAACACTAGTGCTTAGGAAATCTATTGGAGGCAGAAGCAGTGAAGGGTAGCTTAGGGTTAGGGTTACGGTTAGGGTTAGGGTTAGTGTTAGGGTACGGATTCGGGTACGGGTTCGGGTACGGCGTAGGGTATGGGTTATGGTTAGGGTTAGGGTTAGTTTGAGGGTTAGGGCTCGGTTTAGGGTACGGGTTAGGATTAGGGTACGTGTTAGGGTTAGGGTAGGGGTTAGGGTTAGGTTACGCGTTAGGGTTAGGGTAGTTATTAAACCTATCCCACTCTCTAGATACCCCTTAGCACGTCAAGGAATATTATTTGGGGGTCCAGCCATGGAGAAGAGTTTAGACACTAGGAGAAGATAAGGAACACACCCATTATCAAGAAATCACATTAGGATTCTCTTTTTAACCTGTTCCTTAAAACACTAGTGCTTAGGAAATCTATTGGAGGCAGAAGCAGTCAAGGGTAGCTTAGGGTTAGGGTTAGGGTTATTGTTAGGGTAAGGCTTAGGGTACGGGTTCGGGTACGGGTTCGGGTACGGCATAGGGTATGGGTTAGGGTTAGGGTTAGGGTTAGTTTGGGGGTTAGGGCTCGGTTTAGGGTACGGGTTAGGATTAGGGTACGTGTTAGGGTTAGGGTAGGGGTTAGGGTTAGGGTACGCGTTAGGATTACTGTAGTTATTAAACCTATCCCACACTCTAGATACCCCTTAGCACGTCAAGGAATATTATTTGGGGGTCCAGCCATGGAGAAGAGTTTAGACACTAGGAGAAGATAAGGAACACACCCATTATCAAGAAATCACATTAGGATTCTCTTTTTAACCTGTTCCTTAAAACACTAGTGCTTAGGAAATCTATTGAAGGCAGAAGCAGTCAAGGGTAGCTTAGGGTTAGGGTTAGGGTTAGTGTTAGGGTACGGCTTAGGGTACGGGTTCGGGTACGGGTTCGGGTACGGCGTAGGGTATGGGTTAGGGTTAGGGTTAGGGTTAGTTTGAGGGTTAGGGCTCGGTTTAGGGTACGGGTTAGGATTAGGGTACGTGTTAGGGTTAGTGTAGGGGTTAGGGTTAGGGTACGCGTTAGGGTTACGGTAGTTATTAAACCTATCCCACTCTCTAGATACCCCTTAGCACGTCAAAGAATATTATTTGGGTGTCCAGCCATGGAGAAGAGTTTAGACACTAGGAGAAGATAAGGAACACACCCATTATCAAGAAATCACATTAGGATTCTCTTTTTAACCTGTTCCTTAAAACACTAGTGCTTAGGAAATCTATTGGAGGCAGAAGCAGTCAAGGGTAGCTTAGGGTTAGGGTTAGGGTTAGGGTACGGCTTAGGGTACGGGTTCGGGTCCGGGTTCGGGTACGGCGTAGGGTATGGGTTAGGGTTAGGGTTAGGGTTAGTTTGAGGGTTAGGGCTCGGTTTAGGGTACGGGTTAGGATTTGTGTACGTGTTAGGGTTAGGGTAGAGGTTAGGGTTAGGGTACGCGTTAGGGTTAGGGTAGTTATTAAACCTATCCCACTCTCTAGATACCGCTTAGCACGTCAAGGAATATTATTTGGGGGTCCAGCCATGGAGAAGAGTTTAGACACTAGGAGAAGATAAGGAACACACCCATTATCAAAAAATCACATTAGGATTCTCTTTTTAACCTGTTCCTTAAAACACTAGTGCTTAGGAAATCTATTGGAGGCAGAAGCAGTCAAGGGTAGCTTAGGGTTAGGGTTAGGGTTAGGGTTAGGGTTAGGGTACGGCTTAGGGTACGGGTTCGGGTACGGGTTCGGGTACGGCATAGGGTATGGGTTAGGGTTAGGGTTAGGGTTAGTTTGAGGGTTAGGGCTCGGTTTAGGGTACGGGTTAGGATTAGGGTACGTGTTAGGGTTAGGGTAGGGGTTAGGGTTAGGGTACGTGTTAGGGTTAGTGTAGTTATTAAACCTATCCCACTCTCTAGATACCCCTTAGCACGTCAAGGAATATTATTTGGGGTTCCAGCCATGGAGAAGAGTTTAGACACTAGGAGAAGATAAGGAACACACCCAGTATCAAGAAATCACATTAGGATTCTCTTTTTAACCTGTTCCTTAAAACACTAGTGCTTAGGAAATCTATTGGAGGCAGAAGCAGTCAAGGGTAGCTTAGGGTTAGGGTTAGGGTTAGGGTACGGCTTAGGTTACGGGTTCGGGTACGGATTCGGGTACGGGTTTGGGTATGGCGTAGGATATGGTTTAGGGATAGGGTTAGGGTTAGTTTGAGGGTTAGGGCTCGGTTTAGGGTACGGGTTAAGATTAGGGTACGTGTTAGGGTTAGGGTAGGGGTTAGGGTTAGGGTACGCGTTAGGGTTAGGGTAGTTATTAAACCTATCCCACTCTCTAGATACCCCTTAGCACGTCAAGGAATATTATTTGGGTGTCCAGCCATGGAGAAGAGTTTAGACACTAGGAGAAGATAAGGAACACACCCATTATCAAGAAATCACATTAGGATTCTCTTTTTAACCTGTTCCTTAAAACACTAGTGCTTAGGAAATCTATTGGAGGCAGAAGCAGTCAAGGGTAGCTTAGGGTTAGGGTTAGGGTTAGGGTACGGCTTAGGGTACGGGTTCGGGTACGGGATCGGGTACGGGTTTGGGTATGGCGTAGGATAGGGGTTAGGGTTAGGGTTAGGGTTACTTTGAGGGTTAGGGCTCGGTTTAGGGTACGCGTTAGGATTAGGGTACGTGTTAGGGTTAGGGTAGGGGTTAGGGTTAGGGTACGCGTTAGGGTTAGGGTAGTTATTAAACCTATCCCACTCTCTAGATACCCCTTAGCACGTCAAGGAATATTATTTGGGGGTCCAGCCATGGAGAAGAGTTTAGACACTAGGAGAAGATAAGGAACACACCCATTATCAAGAAATCACATTAGGATTCTCTTTTTAACCTGTTCTTTAAAACACTAGTGCTTAGGAAATCTATTGGAGGCAGAAGCAGTCAAGGGTAGCTTAGGGTTAGGGTTAGGGTTAGTGTTAGGGTACGGCTTAGGGTACGGGTTCGGGTACGGGTTCGGGTACGGCGTAGGGTATGGGTTAGGGTTAGGGTTAGGGTTAGTTTGAGGGTTAGGGCTCGGTTTAGGGTACGGGTTAGGATTAGGGTACGTGTTAGGGTTAGTGTAGGGGTTAGGGTTAGGGTACGCGTTAGGGTTACGGTAGTTATTAAACCTATCCCACTCTCTAGATACCCCTTAGCACGTCAAGGAATATTATTTGGGTGTCCAGCCATGGAGAAGAGTTTAGACACTAGGAGAAGATAAGGAACACACCCATTATCAAGAAATCACATTAGGATTCTCTTTTTAACCTGTTCCTTAAAACACTAGTGCTTAGGAAATCTATTGGAGGCAGAAGCAGTCAAGGGTAGCTTAGTGTTAGGGTTAGGGTTAGGGTACGGCTTAGGGTACGGGTTCGGGTCCGGGTTCGGGTACGGCGTAGGGTATGGGTTAGGGTTAGGGTTAGGGTTAGTTTGAGGGTTAGGGCTCGGTTTAGGGTACGGGTTAGGATTTGTGTACGTGTTAGGGTTAGGGTAGAGGTTAGGGTTAGCGTACGCGTTAGGGTTAGGGTAGTTATTAAACCTATCCCACTCTCTAGATACCCCTTAGCACGTCAAGGAATATTATTTGGGGGTCCAGCCATGGAGAAGAGTTTAGACACTAGGAGAAGATAAGGAACACACCCATTATCAAAAAATCACATTAGGATTCTCTTTTTAACCTGTTCCTTAAAACACTAGTGCTTAGGAAATCTATTGGAGGCAGAAGCAGTCAAGGGTAGCTTAGGGTTAGGGTTAGGGTTAGGGTTAGGGTTAGGGTACGGCTTAGGGTACGGGTTCGGGTACGGGTTCGGATACGGCATAGGGTATGGGTTAGGGTTAGGGTTAGGGTTAGTTTGAGGGTTAGGGCTCGGTTTAGGGTACGGGTTAGGATTAGGGTACGTGTTAGGGTTAGGGTAGGGGTTAGGGTTAGGGTACGTGTTTGGGTTAGTGTAGTTATTAAACCTATCCCACTCTCTAGATACCCCTTAGCACGTCAAGGAATATTATTTGGGGTTCCAGCCATGGAGAAGAGTTTAGACACTAGGAGAAGATAAGGAACACACCCATTATCAAGAAATCACATTAGGATTCTCTTTTTAACCTGTTCCTTAAAACACTAGTGCTTAGGAAATCTATTGGAGGCAGAAGCAGTCAAGGGTAGCTTAGGGTTAGGGTTAGGGTTAGGGTACGGCTTAGGGTACGGGTTCGGGTCCGGGTTCGGGTACGGCGTAGGGTATGGGTTAGGGTTAGGGTTAGGGTTAGTTTGAGGGTTAGGGCTCGGTTTAGGGTACGGGTTAGGATTAGGGTACGTGTTAGGGTTAGGGTAGGGGTTAGGGTTAGGGTACGTGTTTGGGTTAGTGTAGTTATTAAACCTATCCCACTCTCTAGATACCCCTTAGCACGTCAAGGAATATTATTTGGGGTTCCAGCCATGGAGAAGAGTTTAGACACTAGGAGAAGATAAGGAACACACCCATTATCAAGAAATCACATTAGGATTCTCTTTTTAACCTGTTCCTTAAAACACTAGTGCTTAGGAAATCTATTGGAGGCAGAAGCAGTCAAGGGTAGCTTAGGGTTAGGGTTAGGGTTAGGGTACGGCTTAGGGTACGGGTTCGGGTCCGGGTTCGGGTACGGCGTAGGGTATGGGTTAGGGTTAGGGTTAGGGTTAGTTTGAGGGTTAGGGCTCGGTTTAGGGTACGGGTTAGGTTTTGTGTACGTGTTAGGGTTAGGGTAGAGGTTAGGGTTAGGGAACGCGTTAGGGTTAGGGTAGTTATTAAACCTATCCCACTCTCTAGATACCCCTTAGCACGTCAAGGAATATTATTCGGGGGTCCAGACATGGAGAAGAGTTTAGACACTAGGAGAAGATAAGGAACACACCCATTATCAAAAAATCACATTAGGATTCTCTTTTTAACCTGTTCCTTAAAACACTAGTGCTTAGGAAATCTATTGGAGGCAGAAGCAGTCAAGGGTAGCTTAGGGTTAGGGTTAGGGTTAGGGTTAGGGTTAGGGTACGGCTTAGGGTACGGGTTCGGGTACGGGTTCGGGTACGGCATAGGGTATGGGTTAGGGTTAGGGTTAGGGTTAGTTTGAGGGTTAGGGCTCGGTTTAGGGTACGGGTTAGGATTAGGGTACGTGTTAGGGTTAGGGTAGGGGTTAGGGTTAGGTTACGTGTTAGGGTTAGTGTAGTTATTAAACCTATCCCACTCTCTAGATACCCCTTAGCACGTCAAGGAATATTATTTGGGGTTCCAGCCATGGAGAAGAGTTTAGACACTAGGAGAAGATAAGGAACACACCCATTATCAAGAAATCACATTAGGATTCTCTTTTTAACCTGTTCCTTAAAACACTAGTGCTTAGGAAATCTATTGGAGGCAGAAGCAGTCAAGGGTAGCTTAGGGTTAGGGTTAGGGTTAGGGTACGGCTTAGGTTACGGGTTCGGGTACAGATTCGGGTACGGGTTTGGGTATGGCGTAGGATATGGTTTAGGGATAGGGTTAGGGTTAGTTTGAGGGTTAGGGCTCGGTTTAGGGTACGGGTTAAGATTAGGGTACGTGTTAGGGTTAGGGTAGGGGTTAGGGTTAGGGTACGCGTTAGGGTTAGGGTAGTTATTAAACCTATCCCACTCTCTAGATACCCCTTAGCACGTCAAGGAATATTATTTGGGTGTCCAGCCATGGAGAAGAGTTTAGACACTAGGAGAAGATAAGGAACACACCCATTATCAAGAAATCACATTAGGATTCTCTTTTTAACCTGTTCCTTAAAACACTAGTGCTTAGGAAATCTATTGGAGGCAGAAGCAGTCAAGGGTAGCTTAGGGTTAGGGTTAGGGCTAGGGTACGGCTTAGGGTACGGGTTCGGGTACGGGTTCGGGTACGGGTTCGGGTACGGCGTAGGGTATGGGTTAGGGTTAGGGTTAGGGTTAGTTTGAGGGTTAGGGCTCGGTTTAGGTTACGGGTTACGATTAGGGTACGAGTTAGGGTTAGGGTACGGGTTAGGGTTAGGGTACGCGTTAGGGTTAGGGTAGTTATTAAACCTATCCCACTCTCTAGATACCCCTTAGCACGTCAAAGAATATTATTTGGGGGTCCAGCCATGGAGAAGAGTTTAGACAGTAGGAGAAGATAAGGAACACACCCATTATCAAGAAATCACATTAGGATTCTCTTTTTAACCTGTTCCTTAAAACACTAGTGCTTAGGAAATCTATTGGAGGCAGAAGCAGTGAAGGGTAGCTTAGGGTTAGGGTTACGGTTAGGGTTAGGGTTAGTGTTAGGGTACGGATTCGGGTACGGGTTCGGGTACGGCGTAGGGTATGGGTTAGGGTTAGGGTTAGGGTTAGTTTGAGGGTTAGGGCTCGGTTTAGGGTACGGGTTAGGATTAGGGTACGTGTTAGGGTTAGGGTAGGGGTTAGGGTTAGGGTACGCGTTAGGGTTAGGGTAGTTATTAAACCTATCCCACTCTCTAGATACCCCTTAGCACGTCAAGGAATATTATTTGGGGGTCCAGCCATGGAGAAGAGTTTAGACACTAGGAGAAGATAAGGAACACACCCATTATCAAGAAATCACATTAGGATTCTCTTTTTAACCTGTGCCTTAAAACACTAGTGCTTAGGAAATCTATTGGAGGCAGAATCAGTCAAGGGTAGCTTAGGGTTAGGGTTAGGGTTAGGGTACGGCTTAGGGTACGGGTTCGGGTACGGGTTCGGGTACGGCGTAGGGTATGGGTTAGGGTTAGGGTTAGGGTTAGTTTGAGGGTTAGGGCTCGGTTTAGGGTACGGGTTAGGATTAGGGTACGTGTTAGGGTTAGGGTAGGGGTTAGGGTTAGGTTACGCGTTAGGGTTAGGGTAGTTATTAAACCTATCCCACTCTCTAGATACCCCTTAGCACGTCAAGGAATATTATTTGGGGGTCCAGCCATGGAGAAGAGTTTAGACACTAGGAGAAGATAAGGAACACACCCATTATCAAGAAATCACATTAGGATTCTCTTTTTAACCTGTTCCTTAAAACACTAGTGCTTAGGAAATCTATTGGAGGCAGAAGCAGTCAAGGGTAGCTTAGGGTTAGGGTTAGGGTTATTGTTAGGGTAAGGCTTAGGGTACGGGTTCGGGTACGGGTTCGGGTACGGCATAGGGTATGGGTTAGGGTTAGGGTTAGGGTTAGTTTGGGGTTTAGGGCTCGGTTTAGGGTACGGGTTAGGATTAGGGTACGTGTTAGGGTTAGGGTAGGCGTTAGGGTTAGGGTACGCGTTAGGATTACTGTAGTTATTAAACCTATCCCACTCTCTAGATACCCCTTAGCACGTCAAGGAATATTATTTGGGGGTCCAGCCATGGAGAAGAGTTTAGACACTAGGAGAAGATAAGGAACACACCCATTATCAAGAAATCACATTAGGATTCTCTTTTTAACCTGTTCCTTAAAACACTAGTGCTTAGGACATCTATTGAAGGCAGAAGCAGTCAAGGGTAGCTTAGGGTTAGGGTTAGGGTTAGGGTACGGCTTAGGGTACGGGTTCGGGTACGGGTTCGGGTACGGGTTTGGGTATGGCGTAGGATAGGGGTTAGGGTTAGGGTTAGGGTTAGTTTGAGGGTTAGGGCTTGGTTTAGGGTATGGGTTAGGATTAGGGTACGTGTTAGGGTTAGGGTAGGGGTTAGGGTTAGGGTACGCGTTAGGGTTAGGGTAGTTATTAAACCTATCCCACTCTCTAGATACCCCTTAGCACGTCAAGGAATATTATTTGGGGGTCCAGCCATGGAGAAGAGTTTAGACACTAGGAGAAGATAAGGAACACACCCATTATCAAGAAATCACATTAGGATTCTCTTTTTAACCTGTTCCTTAAAACACTAGTGCTTAGGAAATCTATTGGAGGCAGAAGCAGTCAAGGGTAGCTTAGGGTTAGGGTTAGGGTTAGGGTACGGCTTAGGGTACGGGTTCGGGTCCGGGTTCGGGTACGGCGTAGGGTATGGGTTAGGGTTAGGGTTAGGGTTAGTTTGAGGGTTAGGGCTCGGTTTAGGGTACGGGTTAGGATTAGGGTACGTGTTAGGGTTAGGGTAGAGGTTAGGGTTAGGGTACGCGTTAGGGTTAGGGTAGTTATTAAACCTATCCCACTCTCTAGATACCCCTTAGCACGTCAAGGAATATTATTTGGGGGTCCAGCCATGGAGAAGAGTTTAGACACTAGGAGAAGATAAGGAACACACCCATTATCAAAAAATCACATTAGGATTCTCTTTTTAACCTGTTCCTTAAAACACTAGTGCTTAGGAAATCTATTGGAGGCAGAAGCAGTCAAGGGTAGCTTAGGGTTAGGGTTAGGGTTAGGGTTAGGGTTAGGGTTAGGGTTAGGGTACGGCTTAGGGTACGGGTTCGGGTACGGGTTCGGGTACAGCATAGGGTATGGGTTAGGGTTAGGGTTAGGGTTAGTTTGAGGGTTACGGCTCGGTTTAGGGTACGGGTTAGGATTAGGGTACGTGTTAGGGTTAGGGTAGGGGTTAGGGTTAGGGTACGTGTTAGGGTTAGTGTAGTTATTAAACCTATCCCACTCTCTAGATACCCCTTAGCACGTCAAGGAATATTATTTGGGGTTCCAGCCATGGAGAAGAGTTTAGACACTAGGAGAAGATAAGGAACACACCCATTATCAAGAAATCACATTAGGATTCTCTTTTTAACCTGTTCCTTAAAACACTAGTGCTTAGGAAATCTATTGGAGGCAGAAGGAGTCAAGGGTAGCTTAGGGTTAGGGTTAGGGTTAGGGTACGGCTTAGGTTACGGGTTTGGGTACGGATTCGGGTACGGGTTTGGGTATGGCGTAGGATATGGTTTAGGGATAGGGTTAGGGTTAGTTTGAGGGTTAGGGCTCGGTTTAGGGTACGGGTTAAGATTAGGGTACGTGTTAGGGTTAGGGTAGGGGTTAGGGTTAGGGTACGCGTTAGGGTTAGGGTAGTTATTAAACCTATCCCACTCTCTAGATACCCCTTAGCACGTCAAGGAATATTATTTGGGTGTCCAGCCATGGAGAAGAGTTTAGACACTAGGAGAAGATAAGGAACACACCCATTATCAAGAAATCACATTAGGATTCTCTTTTTAACCTGTTCCTTAAAACACTAGTGCTTAGGAAATCTATTGGAGGCAGAAGCAGTCAAGGGTAGCTTAGGGTTAGGGTTAGGGTTAGGGTACGGCTTAGGGTACGGGTTCCGGTACGGGTTCGGGTACGGGTTTGGGTATGGCGTAGGATAGGGGTTAGGGTTAGGGTTAGGGTTAGTTTGAGTGTTAGTGCTTGGTTTAGGGTACGCGTAAGGATTAGGGTACGTGTTAGGGTTAGGGTAGGGGTTAGGGTTAGGGTACGCGTTAGGGTTAGGGTAGTTATTAAACCTATCCCACTCTCTAGATAACCCTTAGCACGTCAAGGAATATTATTTGGGGGTCCAGCCATGGAGAAGAGTTTAGACACTAGGAGAAGATAAGGAACACACCCATTATCAAGAAATCACATTAGGATTCTCTTTTTAACCTCTTCCTTAAAACACTAGTGCTTAGGAAATCTATTGGAGGCAGAAGCAGTCAAGGGTAGCTTAGGGTTAGGGTTAGGGTTAGTGTTAGGGTACGGCTTAGGGTACGGGTTCGGGTACGGGTTCGGGTACGGCGTAGGGTATGGGTTAGGGTTAGGGTTAGGGTTAGTTTGAGGGTTAGGGCTCGGTTTAGGGTACGGGTTAGGATTAGGGTACTTGTTAGGGTTAGTGTAGGGGTTAGGGTTAGGGTACGCGTTAGGGTTACGGTAGTTATTAAACCTATCCCACTCTCTAGATACCCCTTAGCACGTCAAGGAATATTATTTGGGTGTCCAGCCATGGAGAAGAGTTTAGACACTAGGAGAAGATAAGGAACACACCCATTATCAAGAAATCACATTAGGATTCTCTTTTTAACCTGTTCCTTAAAACACTAGTGCTTAGGAAATCTACTGGAGGCAGAAGCAGTCAAGGGTAGCTTAGGGTTAGGGTTAGGGTTCGGGCTAGGGTTAGGGCACGGCTTAGGGTACGGGTTCGGGTACGGGTTCGGGTACGGCATAGGGTATGGGTTAGGTTTAGGGTTAGGGTTAGTTTGAGGGTTAGGGCTCGGTTTAGGGTACGGGTTAGGATTAGGGTACGTGTTAGGGTTAGGGTAGGGGTTAGGGTTAGGGTACGCGTTAGGGTTAGGGTAGTTATTAAACCTATCCCACTCTCTAGATACCCCTTAGCACGTCAAGGAATATTATTTGGGGGTCCAGCCATGGAGAAGAGTTTAGACACTAGGAGAAGATAAGGAACACACCCATTATCAAGAAATCACATTAGGATTCTCTTTTTAACCTGTTCCTTAAAACACTAGTGCTTAGGAAATCTATTGGAGGCAGAAGCAGTCAAGGGTAGCTTAGGGTTAGGGTTAGGGTTAGGGTACGGCTTAGGGTACGGGTTCGGGTACGGGTTCGGGTACGGGTTTGGGTATGGCGTAGGGTATGGGTTAGGGTTAGGGTTAGGGTTAGTTTGAGGGTTAGGGCTCGGTTTAGGTTACGGGTTACGATTATGGTACGAGTTAGTGTTAGGGTACGGGTTAGGGTTAGGGTACGTGTTAGGGTTAGGTTCGTTATTAAACCTATCCCACTCTCTAGATACCCCTTAGCACGTCAAAGAATATTATTTGGGGGTCCAGCCATGGAGAAGAGTTTAGACACTAGGAGAAGATAAGGAACACACCCATTATCAAGAAATCACATTAGGATTCTCTTTTTAACCTGTTCCTTAAAACACTAGTGCTTAGGAAATCTATTGGAGGCAGAAGCAGTCAAGGGTAGCTTAGGGTTAGGGTAAGGGTTATTGTTAGGGTAAGGCTTAGGGTACGGGTTCGGGTACGGGTTCGGGTACGGCATAGGGTATGGGTTAGGGTTAGGGTTAGAGTTAGTTTGGGGGTTAGGGCTCGGTTTAGGGTACGGGTCAGGATTAGGGTACGTGTTAGGGTTAGGGTAGGGGTTAGGGTTAGGGTACGCATTAGGATTACTGTAGTTATTAAACCTATCCCACTCTCTAGATACCCCTTAGCACGTCAAGGAATATTATTTGGGGGTCCAGCCATGGAGAAGAGTTTAGACACTAGGAGAAGATAAGGAACACACCCATTATCAAGAAATCACATTAGGATTCTCTTTTTAACCTGTTCCTTAAAACACTAGTGCTTAGGAAATCTATTGAAGGCAGAAGCAGTCAAGGGTAGCTTAGGGTTAGGGTTAGGGTTAGGGTACGGCTTAGGGTACGGGTTCGGGTACGGGTTCGGGTACGGGTTTGGGTATGGCGTAGGATAGGGGTTAGGGTTAGGGTTAGGGTTAGTTTGAGGGTTAGGGCTCGGTTTAGGGTACGGGTTAGGATTAGGGTACGTGTTAGGGTTAGGGTAGGGGTTAGGGTTAGGGTACGGGTTTGGGTATGGCGTAGGATAGGGGTTAGGGTTAGGGTTAGGGTTAGTTTGAGGGTTAGGGCTCGGTTTAGGGTACGGGTTAGGATTAGGGTACGTGTTAGGGTTAGGGTAGGGGTTAGGGTTAGGGTACGCGTTAGGGTTAGGGTAGTTATTAAACCTATCCCACTCTCTAGATACCCCTTAGCACGTCAAGGAATATTATTTGGGGGTCCAGCCATGGAGAAGAGTTTAGACACTAGGAGAAGATAAGGAACACACCCATTATCAAGAAATCACATTAGGATTCTCTTTTTAACCTGTTCCTTAAAACACTAGTGCTTAGGAAATCTATTGGAGGCAGAAGCAGTCAAGGGTAGCTTAGGGTTAGGGTTAGGGTTAGTGTTAGGGTACGGCTTAGGGTACGGGTTCGGGTACGGGTTCGGGTACGGCGTAGGGTATGGGTTAGGGTTAGGGTTAGGGTTAGTTTGAGGGTTAGGGCTCGGTTTAGGGTACGGGTTAGGATTAGGGTACGTGTTAGGGTTAGTGTAGGGGTTAGGGTTAGGGTACGCGTTAGGGTTATGGTAGTTATTAAACCTATCCCACTCTCTAGATACCCCTTAGCAGGTCAAGGAATATTATTTGGGGTTCCAGCCATGGAGAAGAGTTTAGACACTAGGAGAAGATAAGGAACACACCCATTATCAAGAAATCACATTAGGATTCTCTTTTTAACCTGTTCCTTAAAACAATAGTGCTTAGGAAATATATTGGAGGCAGAAGCAGTCAAGGGTAGCTTAGGGTTAGGGTTAGGGTTAGGGTACGGCTTAGGGTACGGGTTCGGGTCCGGGTTCGGGTACGGCGTAGGGTATGGGTTAAGGTTAGGGTTAGGGTTAGTTTGAGGGTTAGGGCTCGGTTTAGGGTACGGGTTAGGATTTGTGTACGTGTTAGGGTTAGGGTAGAGGTTAGGGTTAGGGTACGCGTTAGGGTTAGGGTAGTTATTAAACCTATCCCACTCTCTAGATACCCCTTAGCACGTCAAGGAATATTATTTGGGGGTCCAGCCATGGAGAAGAGTTTAGACACTAGGAGAAGATAAGGAACACACCCATTATCAAAAAATCACATTAGGATTCTCTTTTTAACCTGTTCCTTAAAACACTAGTGCTTCGGAAATCTATTGAAGGCAGAAGCAGTCAAGGGTAGCTTAGGGTTAGGGTTAGGGTTAGGGTACGGCTTAGGGTACGGGTTCGGGTACGGGTTCGGGTACGGGTTTGGGTATGGCGTAGGATAGGGGTTAGGGTTAGGTTTAGGGTTAGTTTGAGGGTTAGGGCTCGGTTTAGGGTACGGGTTAGGATTAGGGTACGTGTTAGGGTTAGGGTATGGGTTAGGGTTAGGGTACGCGTTAGGGTTAGGGTAGTTATTATATCTATCCCACTCTCTAGATACCCCTTAGCACGTCAAGGAATATTATTTGGGGGTCCAGCCATGGAGAAGAGTTTAGACACTAGGAGAAGATTAGGAACACACCCATTATCAAGAAATCACATTAGGATTCTCTTTTTAACCTGTTCCTTAAAACACTAGTGCTTAGGAAATCTATTGGAGGCAGAAGCAGTCAAGGGTAGCTTAGGGTTAGGGTTAGGGTTATTGTTAGGGTAAGGCTTAGGGTACGGGTTCGGGTACGGGTTCGGGTACGGCATAGGGTATGGGTTAGGGTTAGGGTTAGGGTTAGTTTGGGGGTTAGGTCTCGGTTTAGGGTACGGGTTAGGATTAGGGTACGTGTTAGGGTTAGGGTAGGGGTTAGGGTTAGGGTACGCGTTAGGATTACTATAGTTATTAAACCTATCCCACTCTCTAGATACCCCTTAGCACGTCAAGGAATATTATTTGGGGGTCCAGCCATGGAGAAGAGTTTAGACACTAGGAGAAGATAAGGAACACACCCATTATCAAGAAATCACATTAGGATTCTCTTTTTAACCTGTTCCTTAAAACACTAGTGCTTAGGAAATCTATTGGAGGCAGAAGCAGTCAAGGGTAGCTTAGGGTTAGGGTTAGGGTTAGGGTACGGCTTAGGGTACGGGTTCGGGTACGGGTTCGGGTACGGGTTTGGGTATGGCGTAGGATAGGGGTTAGGGTTAGGGTTAGGGTTAGTTTGAGGGTTAGGGCTCGGTTTAGGGTATGGGTTAGGATTAGGGTACGTGTTAGGGTTAGGGTAGGGGTTAGGGTTAGGGTACGCGTTAGGGTTAGGGTAGTTATTAAACCTATCCCACTCTCTAGATACCCCTTAGCACGTCAAGGAATATTATTTGGGGGTCCAGCCATGGAGAAGAGTTTAGACACTAGGAGAAGATAAGGAACACACCCATTATCAAGAAATCACATTAGGATTCTCTTTTTAACCTGTTCCTTAAAACACTAGTGCTTAGGAAATCTATTGGAGGCAGAAGCAGTCAAGGGTAGCTTAGGGTTAGGGTTAGGGTTAGGGTACGGCTTAGGGTACGGGTTCGGGTCCGGGTTCGGGTACGGCGTAGGGTATGGGTTAGGGTTAGGTTTAGGGTTAGTTTGAGGGTTAGGGCTCGGTTTAGGGTACGGGTTAGGATTTGTGTACGTGTTAGGGTTAGGGTAGAGGTTAGGGTTAGGGTACGCGTTAGGGTTAGGGTAGTTATTAAACCTATCCCACTCTCTAGATACCCCTTAGCACGTCAAGGAATATTATTTGGGGGTCCAGCCATGGAGAAGAGTTTAGACACTAGGAGAAGATAAGGAACACACCCATTATCAAAAAATCACATTAGGATTCTCTTTTTAACCTGTTCCTTAAAACACTAGTGCTTAGGAAATCTATTGGAGGCAGAAGCAGTCAAGGGTAGCTTAGGGTTAGGGTTAGGGTTAGGGTTAGGGTTAGGGTACGGCTTAGGGTACGGGTTCGGGTACGGGTTCGGGTACGGCATAGGGTATGGGTTAGGGTTAGGGTTAGGGTTAGTTTGAGGGTTAGGGCTCGGTTTAGGGTACGGGTTAGGATTAGGGTACGTGTTAGGGTTAGGGTAGGGGTTAGGGTTAGGGTACGTGTTAGGGTTAGTGTAGTTATTAAACCTATCCCACTCTCTAGATACCCCTTAGCACGTCAAGGAATATTATTTGGGGTTCCAGCCATGGAGAAGAGTTTAGACACTAGGAGAAGATAAGGAACACACCCATTATCAAGAAATCACATTAGGATTCTCTTTTTAACCTGTTCCTTAAAACACTAGTGCTTAGGAAATCTATTGGAGGCAGAAGCAGTCAAGGGTAGCTTAGGGTTAGGGTTAGGGTTAGGGTACGGCTTAGGTTACGGGTTCGGGTACGGATTCGGGTACGGGTTTGGGTATGGCGTAGGATATGGTTTAGGGATAGGGTTAGGGTTAGTTTGAGGGTTAGGGCTCGGTTTAGGGTACGGGTTAAGATTAGGGTACGTGTTAGGGTTAGGGTAGGGGTTAGGGTTAGGGTACGCGTTAGGGTTAGGGTAGTTATTAAACCTATCCCACTCTCTAGATACCCCTTAGCACGTCAAGGAATATTATTTGGGTGTCCAGCCATGGAGAAGAGTTTAGACACTAGGAGAAGATAAGGAACACACCCATTATCAAGAAATCACATTAGGATTCTCTTTTTAAACTGTTCCTTAAAACACTAGTGCTTAGGAAATCTATTGGAGGCAGAAGCATTCAAGGGTAGCTTAGGGTTAGGGTTACGGTTAGGGTTAGGGTTAGTGTTAGGGTACGGATTCGGGTACGGGTTCGGGTACGGCGTAGGGTATGGGTTAGGGTTAGGGTTAGGGTTAGTTTGAGGGTTAGGGCTCGGTTTAGGGTACGGGTTAGGATTAGGGTACGTGTTAGGGTTAGGGTAGGGGTTAGGGTTAGGGTACGCGTTAGGGTTAGGGTAGTTATTAAACCTATCCCACTCTCTAGATACCCCTTAGCACGTCAAGGAATATTATTTGGGGGTCCAGCCATGGAGAAGAGTTTAGACACTAGGAGAAGATAAGGAACACACCCATTATCAAGAAATCACATTAGGATTCTCTTTTTAACCTGTGCCTTAAAACACTAGTGCTTAGGAAATCTATTGGAGGCAGAATCATTCAAGGGTAGCTTAGGGTTAGGGTTAGGGTTAGGGTACGGCTTAGGGTACGGGTTCGGGTCCGGGTTCGGGTACGGCGTAGGGTATGGGTTAGGGTTAGGTTTAGGGTTAGTTTGAGGGTTAGGGCTCGGTTTAGGGTACGGGTTAGGATTTGTGTACGTGTTAGGGTTAGGGTAGAGGTTAGGGTTAGGGTACGCGTTAGGGTTAGGGTAGTTATTAAACCTATCCCACTCTCTAGATACCCCTTAGCACGTCAAGGAATATTATTTGGGGGTCCAGCCATGGAGAAGAGTTTAGACACTAGGAGAAGATAAGGAACACACCCATTATCAAAAAATCACATTAGGATTCTCTTTTTAACCTGTTCCTTAAAACACTAGTGCTTAGGAAATCTATTGGAGGCAGAAGCAGTCAAGGGTAGCTTAGGGTTAGGGTTAGGGTTAGGGTTAGGGTTAGGGTACGGCTTAGGGTACGGGTTCGGGTACGGGTTCGGGTACGGCATAGGGTATGGGTTAGGGTTAGGGTTAGGGTTAGTTTGAGGGTTAGGGCTCGGTTTAGGGTACGGGTTAGGATTAGGGAACGTGTTAGGGTTAGGGTAGGGGTTAGGGTTAGGGTACGTGTTAGGGTTAGTGTAGTTATTAAACCTATCCCACTCTCTAGATACCCCTTAGCACGTCAAGGAATATTATTTGGGGGTCCAGCCATGGAGAAGAGTTTAGACACTAGGAGAAGATAAGGAACACACCCATTATCAAGAAATCACATTAGGATTCTCTTTTTAACCTGTTCCTTAAAACACTAGTGCTTAGGAAATCTATTGGAGGCAGAAGCAGTCAAGGGTAGCTTAGGGTTAGGGTTAGGGTTAGGGTACGGCTTAGGTTACGGGTTCGGGTACGGATTCGGGTACGGGTTTGGGTATGGCGTAGGATATGGTTTAGGGATAGGGTTAGGGTTAGTTTGAGGGTTAGGGCTCGGTTTAGGGTACGGGTTAAGATTAGGGTACGTGTTAGGGTTAGGGTAGGGGTTAGGGTTAGGGTACGCGTTAGGGTTAGGGTAGTTATTAAACCTATCCCACTCTCTAGATACCCCTTAGCACGTCAAGGAATATTATTTGGGTGTCCAGCCATGGAGAAGAGTTTAGACACTAGGAGAAGATAAGGAACACACCCATTATCAAGAAATCACATTAGGATTCTCTTTTTAACCTGTTCCTTAAAACACTAGTGCTTAGGAAATCTATTGGACGCAGAAGCAGTCAAGGGTAGCTTAGGGTTAGGGTTAGGGTTAGGGTACGGCTTAGGGTACGGGTTCGGGTACGGGTTCGGGTACGGGTTTGGGTATGGCGTAGGATAGGGGTTAGGGTTAGGGTTAGGGTTAGTTTGAGGGTTAGGGCTCGGTTTAGGGTACGGGTTAGGATTAGGGTACGTGTTAGGGTTAGTGTAGGGGTTAGGGTTAGGGTACGCGTTAGGGTTACGGTAGTTATTAAACCTATCCCACTCTCTAGATACCCCTTAGCACGTCAAGGAATATTATTTGGGTGTCCAGCCATGGAGAAGAGTTTAGACACTAGGAGAAGATAAGGAACACACCCATTATCAAGAAATCACATTAGGATTCTCTTTTTAACCTGTTCCTTAAAACACTAGTGCTTAGGAAATCTATTGGAGGCAGAAGCAGTCAAGGGTAGCTTAGGGTTAGGGTTAGGGTTAGGGTACGGCTTAGGGCACGGGTTCGGGTCCGGGTTCGGGTACGGCGTAGGGTATGGGTTAGGGTTAGGGTTAGGGTTAGTTTGAGGGTTAGGGCTCGGTTTAGGGTACGGGTTAGGATTTGTGTACGTGTTAGGGTTAGGGTAGAGGTTAGGGTTAGGGTACGCGTTAGGGTTAGGGTAGTTATTAAACCTATCCCACTCTCTAGATACCCCTTAGCACGTCACGGAATATTATTTGGGGGTCCAGCCATGGAGAAGAGTTTAGACACTAGGAGAAGATAAGGAACACACCCATTATCAAAAAATCACATTAGGATTCTCTTTTTAACCTGTTCCTTAAAACACTAGTGCTTAGGAAATCTATTGGAGGCAGAAGCAGTCAAGGGTAGCTTAGGGTTAGGGTTAGGGTTAGGGTTAGGGTTAGGGTACGGCTTAGGGTACGGGTTCGGGTACGGGTTCGGGTACGGCATAGGGTATGGGTTAGGGTTAGGGTTAGGGTTAGTTTGAGGGTTAGGGCTCGGTTTAGGGTACGGGTTAGGATTAGGGTACGTGTTAGGGTTAGGGTAGGGGTTAGGGTTAGGGTACGTGTTAGGGTTAGTGTAGTTATTAAACCTATCCCACTCTCTAGATACCCCTTAGCACGTCAAGGAATATTATTTGGGGTTCCAGCCATGGAGAAGAGTTTAGACACTAGGAGAAGATAAGGAACACACCCAGTATCAAGAAATCACATTAGGATTCTCTTTTTAACCTGTTCCTTAAAACACTAGTGCTTAGGAAATCTATTGGAGGCAGAAGCAGTCAAGGGTAGCTTAGGGTTAGGGTTAGGGTTAGGGTACGGCTTAGGTTACGGGTTCGGGTACGGATTCGGGTACGGGTTTGGGTATGGCGTAGGATATGGTTTAGGGATAGGGTTAGGGTTAGTTTGAGGGTTAGGGCTCGGTTTAGGGTACGGGTTAAGATTAGGGTACGTGTTAGGGTTAGGGTAGGGGTTAGGGTTAGGGTACGCGTTAGGGTTAGGGTAGTTATTAAACCTATCCCACTCTCTAGATACCCCTTAGCACGTCAAGGAATATTATTTGGGTGTCCAGCCATGGAGAAGAGTTTAGACACTAGGAGAAGATAAGGAACACACCCATTATCAAGAAATCACATTAGGATTCTCTTTTTAACCTGTTCCTTAAAACACTAGTGCTTAGGAAATCTATTGGAGGCAGAAGCAGTCAAGGGTAGCTTAGGGTTAGGGTTAGGGTTAGGGTACGGCTTAGGGTACGGGTTCGGGTACGGGATCGGGTACGGGTTTGGGTATGGCGTAGGATAGGGGTTAGGGTTAGGGTTAGGGTTAGTTTGAGGGTTAGGGCTCGGTTTAGGGTACGCGTTAGGATTAGGGTACGTGTTAGGGTTAGGGTAGGGGTTAGGGTTAGGGTACGCGTTAGGGTTAGGGTAGTTATTAAACCTATCCCACTCTCTAGATACCCCTTAGCACGTCAAGGAATATTATTTGGGGGTCCAGCCATGGAGAAGAGTTTAGACACTAGGAGAAGATAAGGAACACACCCATTATCAAGAAATCACATTAGGATTCTCTTTTTAACCTGTTCTTTAAAACACTAGTGCTTAGGAAATCTATTGGAGGCAGAAGCAGTCAAGGGTAGCTTAGGGTTAGGGTTAGGGTTAGTGTTAGGGTACGGCTTAGGGTACGGGTTCGGGTACGGGTTCGGGTACGGCGTAGGGTATGGGTTAGGGTTAGGGTTAGGGTTAGTTTGAGGGTTAGGGCTCGGTTTAGGGTACGGGTTAGGATTAGGGTACGTGTTAGGGTTAGTGTAGGGGTTAGGGTTAGGGTACGCGTTAGGGTTACGGTAGTTATTAAACCTATCCCACTCTCTAGATACCCCTTAGCACGTCAAGGAATATTATTTGGGTGTCCAGCCATGGAGAAGAGTTTAGACACTAGGAGAAGATAAGGAACACACCCATTATCAAGAAATCACATTAGGATTCTCTTTTTAACCTGTTCCTTAAAACACTAGTGCTTAGGAAATCTATTGGAGGCAGAAGCAGTCAAGGGTAGCTTAGTGTTAGGGTTAGGGTTAGGGTACGGCTTAGGGTACGGGTTCGGGTCCGGGTTCGGGTACGGCGTAGGGTATGGGTTAGGGTTAGGGTTAGGGTTAGTTTGAGGGTTAGGGCTCGGTTTAGGGTACGGGTTAGGATTTGTGTACGTGTTAGGGTTAGGGTAGAGGTTAGGGTTAGGGTACGCGTTAGGGTTAGGGTAGTTATTAAACCTATCCCACTCTCTAGATACCCCTTAGCACGTCAAGGAATATTATTTGGGGGTCCAGCCATGGAGAAGAGTTTAGACACTAGGAGAAGATAAGGAACACACCCATTATCAAAAAATCACATTAGGATTCTCTTTTTAACCTGTTCCTTAAAACACTAGTGCTTAGGAAATCTATTGGAGGCAGAAGCAGTCAAGGGTAGCTTAGGGTTAGGGTTAGGGTTAGGGTTAGGGTTAGGGTACGGCTTAGGGTACGGGTTCGGGTACGGGTTCGGATACGGCATAGGGTATGGGTTAGGGTTAGGGTTAGGGTTAGTTTGAGGGTTAGGGCTCGGTTTAGGGTACGGGTTAGGATTAGGGTACGTGTTAGGGTTAGGGTAGGGGTTAGGGTTAGGGTACGTGTTTGGGTTAGTGTAGTTATTAAACCTATCCCACTCTCTAGATACCCCTTAGCACGTCAAGGAATATTATTTGGGGTTCCAGCCATGGAGAAGAGTTTAGACACTAGGAGAAGATAAGGAACACACCCATTATCAAGAAATCACATTAGGATTCTCTTTTTAACCTGTTCCTTAAAACACTAGTGCTTAGGAAATCTATTGGACGCAGAAGCAGTCAAGGGTAGCTTAGGGTTAGGGTTAGGGTTAGGGTACGGCTTAGGGTACGGGTTCGGGTACGGGTTCGGGTACGGGTTTGGGTATGGCGTAGGATAGGGGTTAGGGTTAGGGTTAGGGTTAGTTTGAGGGTTAGGGCTCGGTTTAGGGTACGCGTTAGGATTAGGGTACGTGTTAGGGTTAGGGTAGGGGTTAGGGTTAGGGTACGCGTTAGGGTTAGGGTAGTTATTAAACCTATCCCACTCTCTAGATACCCCTTAGCACGTCAAGGAATATTATTTGGGGGTCCAGCCATGGAGAAGAGTTTAGACACTAGGAGAAGATAAGGAACACACCCATTATCAAGAAATCACATTAGGATTCTCTTTTTAACCTGTTCTTTAAAACACTAGTGCTTAGGAAATCTATTGGAGGCAGAAGCAGTCAAGGGTAGCTTAGGGTTAGGGTTAGGGTTAGTGTTAGGGTACGGCTTAGGGTACGGGTTCGGGTACGGGTTCGGGTACGGCGTAGGGTATGGGTTAGGGTTAGGGTTAGGGTTAGTTTGAGGGTTAGGGCTCGGTTTAGGGTACGGGTTAGGATTAGGGTACGTGTTAGGGTTAGTGTAGGGGTTAGGGTTAGGGTACGCGTTAGGGTTACGGTAGTTATTAAACCTATCCCACTCTCTAGATACCCCTTAGCACGTCAAGGAATATTATTTGGGTGTCCAGCCATGGAGAAGAGTTTAGACACTAGGAGAAGATAAGGAACACACCCATTATCAAGAAATCACATTAGGATTCTCTTTTTAACCTGTTCCTTAAAACACTAGTGCTTAGGAAATCTATTGGAGGCAGAAGCAGTCAAGGGTAGCTTAGGGTTAGGGTTAGGGTTAGGGTACGGCTTAGGGTACGGGTTCGGGTCCGGGTTCGGGTACGGCGTAGGGTATGGGTTAGGGTTAGGGTTAGGGTTAGTTTGAGGGTTAGGGCTCGGTTTAGGGTACGGGTTAGGATTTGTGTACGTGTTAGGGTTAGGGTAGAGGTTAGGGTTAGGGTACGCGTTAGGGTTAGGGTAGTTATTAAACCTATCCCACTCTCTAGATACCCCTTAGCACGTCAAGGAATATTATTTGGGGGTCCAGCCATGGAGAAGAGTTTAGACACTAGGAGAAGATAAGGAACACACCCATTATCAAAAAATCACATTAGGATTCTCTTTTTAACCTGTTCCTTAAAACACTAGTGCTTAGGAAATCTATTGGAGGCAGAAGCAGTCAAGGGTAGCTTAGGGTTAGGGTTAGGGTTAGGGTTAGGGTTAGGGTACGGCTTAGGGTACGGGTTCGGGTACGGGTTCGGGTACGGCATAGGGTATGGGTTAGGGTTAGGGTTAGGGTTAGTTTGAGGGTTAGGGCTCGGTTTAGGGTACGGGTTAGGATTAGGGTACGTGTTAGGGTTAGGGTAGGGTTTAGGGTTAGGGTACGTGTTAGGGTTAGTGTAGTTATTAAACCTATCCCACTCTCTAGATACCCCTTAGCACGTCAAGGAATATTATTTGGGGTTCCAGCCATGGAGAAGAGTTTAGACACTAGGAGAAGATAAGGAACACACCCAGCATCAAGAAATCACATTAGGATTCTCTTTTTAACCTGTTCCTTAAAACACTAGTGCTTAGGAAATCTATTGGAGGCAGAAGCAGTCAAGGGTAGCTTAGGGTTAGGGTTAGGGTTAGGGTACGGCTTAGGTTACGGGTTCGGGTACGGATTCGGGTACGGGTTTGGGTATGGCGTAGGATATGGTTTAGGGATAGGGTTAGGGTTAGTTTGAGGGTTAGGGCTCGGTTTAGGGTACGGGTTAAGATTAGGGTACGTGTTAGGGTTAGGGTAGGGGTTAGGGTTAGGGTACGCGTTAGGGTTAGGGTAGTTATTAAACCTATCCCACTCTCTAGATACCCCTTAGCACGTCAAGGAATATTATTCGGGTGTCCAGCCATGGAGAAGAGTTTAGACACTAGGAGAAGATAAGGAACACACCCATTATCAAGAAATCACATTAGGATTCTCTTTTTAACCTGTTCCTTAAAACACTAGTGCTTAGGAAATCTATTGGAGGCAGAAGCAGTCAAGGGTAGCTTAGGGTTAGGGTTAGGGTTAGGGTACGGCTTAGGGTACGGGTTCGGGTACGGGATCGGGTACGGGTTTGGGTATGGCGTAGGATAGGGGTTAGGGTTAGGGTTAGGGTTAGTTTGAGGGTTAGGGCTCGGTTTAGGATACGCGTTAGGATTAGGGTACGTGTTAGTGTTAGGGTAGGGGTTAGGGTTAGGGTACGCGTTAGGGTTAGGGTAGTTATTAAACCTATCCCACTCTCTAGATACCCCTTAGCACGTCAAGGAATATTATTTGGGGGTCCAGCCATGGAGAAGAGTTTAGACACTAGGAGAAGATAAGGAACACACCCATTATCAAGAAATCACATTAGGATTCTCTTTTTAACCTGTTCTTTAAAACACTAGTGCTTAGGAAATCTATTGGAGGCAGAAGCAGTCAAGGGTAGCTTAGGGTTAGGGTTAGGGTTAGTGTTAGGGTACGGCTTAGGGTACGGGTTCGGGTACGGGTTCGGGTACGGCGTAGGGTATGGGTTAGGGTTAGGGTTAGGGTTAGTTTGAGGGTTAGGGCTCGGTTTAGGGTACGGGTTAGGATTAGGGTACGTGTTAGGGTTAGTGTAGGGGTTAGGGTTAGGGTACGCGTTAGGGTTACGGTAGTTATTAAACCTATCCCACTCTCTAGATACCCCTTAGCACGTCAAGGAATATTATTTGGGTGTCCAGCCATGGAGAAGAGTTTAGACACTAGGAGAAGATAAGGAACACACCCATTATCAAGAAATCACATTAGGATTCTCTTTTTAACCTGTTCCTTAAAACACTAGTGCTTAGGAAATCTATTGGAGGCAGAAGCAGTCAAGGGTAGCTTAGTGTTAGGGTTAGGGTTAGGGTACGGCTTAGGGTACGGGTTCGGGTCCGGGTTCGGGTACGGCGTAGGGTATGGGTTAGGGTTAGGGTTAGGGTTAGTTTGAGGGTTAGGGCTCGGTTTAGGGTACGGGTTAGGATTTGTGTACGTGTTAGGGTTAGGGTAGAGGTTAGGGTTAGGGTACGCGTTAGGGTTAGGGTAGTTATTAAACCTATCCCACTCTCTAGATACCCCTTAGCACGTCAAGGAATATTATTTGGGGGTCCAGCCATGGAGAAGAGTTTAGACACTAGGAGAAGATAAGGAACACACCCATTATCAAAAAATCACATTAGGATTCTCTTTTTAACCTGTTCCTTAAAACACTAGTGCTTAGGAAATCTATTGGAGGCAGAAGCAGTCAAGGGTAGCTTAGGGTTAGGGTTAGGGTTAGGGTTAGGGTTAGGGTACGGCTTAGGGTACGGGTTCGGGTACGGGTTCGGATACGGCATAGGGTATGGGTTAGGGTTAGGGTTAGGGTTAGTTTGAGGGTTAGGGCTCGGTTTAGGGTACGGGTTAGGATTAGGGTACGTGTTAGGGTTAGGGTAGGGGTTAGGGTTAGGGTACGTGTTTGGGTTAGTGTAGTTATTAAACCTATCCCACTCTCTAGATACCCCTTAGCACGTCAAGGAATATTATTTGGGGTTCCAGCCATGGAGAAGAGTTTAGACACTAGGAGAAGATAAGGAACACACCCATTATCAAGAAATCACATTAGGATTCTCTTTTTAACCTGTTCCTTAAAACACTAGTGCTTAGGAAATCTATTGGAGGCAGAAGCAGTCAAGGGTAGCTTAGGGTTAGGGTTAGGGTTAGGGTACGGCTTAGGGTACGGGTTCGGGTCCGGGTTCGGGTACGGCGTAGGGTATGGGTTAGGGTTAGGGTTAGGGTTAGTTTGAGGGTTAGGGCTCGGTTTAGGGTACGGGTTAGGTTTTGTGTACGTGTTAGGGTTAGGGTAGAGGTTAGGGTTAGGGAACGCGTTAGGGTTAGGGTAGTTATTAAACCTATCCCACTCTCTAGATACCCCTGAGCACGTCAAGGAATATTATTCGGGGGTCCAGACATGGAGAAGAGTTTAGACACTAGGAGAAGATAAGGAACACACCCATTATCAAAAAATCACATTAGGATTCTCTTTTTAACCTGTTCCTTAAAACACTAGTGCTTAGGAAATCTATTGGAGGCAGAAGCAGTCAAGGGTAGCTTAGGGTTAGGGTTAGGGTTAGGGTTAGGGTTAGGGTACGGCTTAGGGTACGGGTTCGGGTAATGGTTCGGGTACGGCGTAGGGTATGGGTTAGGGTTAGGGTTAGGGTTAGTTTGAGGGTTAGGGCTCGGTTTAGGTTACGGGTTACGATTAGGGTACGAGTTAGGGTTAGGGTACGGGTTAGGGTTAGGGTACGCGTTAGGGTTAGGGTAGTTATTAAACCTATCCCACTCTCTAGATACCCCTTAGCACGTCAAGGAATATTATTTGGGTGTCCAGCCATGGAGAAGAGTTTAGACACTAGGAGAAGATAAGGAACACACCCATTATCAAGAAATCACATTAGGATTCTCTTTTTAACTTGTTCCTTAAAACACTAGTGCTTAGGAAATCTATTGGACGCAGAAGCAGTCAAGGGTAGCTTAGGGTTAGGGTTAGGGTTAGGGTACGGCTTAGGGTACGGGTTCGGGTCCGGGTTCGGGTACGGCGTAGGGTATGGGTTAGGGTTAGGGTTAGGGTTAGTTTGAGGGTTAGGGCTCGGTTTAGGGTACGGGTTAGGATTTGTGTACGTGTTAGGGTTAGGGTAGAGGTTAGGGTTAGGGTACGCGTTAGGGTTAGGGTAGTTATTAAACCTATCCCACTCTCTAGATACCCCTTAGCACGTCAAGGAATATTATTTGGGGGTCCAGCCATGGAGAAGAGTTTAGACACTAGGAGAAGATAAGGAACACACCCATTATCAAAAAATCACATTAGGATTCTCTTTTTAACCTGTTCCTTAAAACACTAGTGCTTAGGAAATCTATTGGAGGCAGAAGCAGTCAAGGGTAGCTTAGGGTTAGGGTTAGGGTTAGGGTTAGGGTTAGGGTACGGCTTAGGGTACGGGTTCGGGTACGGGTTCGGGTACGGCATAGGGTATGGGTTAGGGTTAGGGTTAGGGTTAGTTTGAGGGTTAGGGCTCGGTTTAGGGTACGGGTTAGGATTAGGGTACGTGTTAGGGTTAGGGTAGGGTTTAGGGTTAGGGTACGTGTTAGGGTTAGTGTAGTTATTAAACCTATCCCACTCTCTAGATACCCCTTAGCACGTCAAGGAATATTATTTGGGGTTCCAGCCATGGAGAAGAGTTTAGACACTAGGAGAAGATAAGGAACACACCCAGCATCAAGAAATCACATTAGGATTCTCTTTTTAACCTGTTCCTTAAAACACTAGTGCTTAGGAAATCTATTGGAGGCAGAAGCAGTCAAGGGTAGCTTAGGGTTAGGGTTAGGGTTAGGGTACGGCTTAGGTTACGGGTTCGGGTACGGATTCGGGTACGGGTTTGGGTATGGCGTAGGATATGGTTTAGGGATAGGGTTAGGGTTAGTTTGAGGGTTAGGGCTCGGTTTAGGGTACGGGTTAAGATTAGGGTACGTGTTAGGGTTAGGGTAGGGGTTAGGGTTAGGGTACGCGTTAGGGTTAGGGTAGTTATTAAACCTATCCCACTCTCTAGATACCCCTTAGCACGTCAAGGAATATTATTCGGGTGTCCAGCCATGGAGAAGAGTTTAGACACTAGGAGAAGATAAGGAACACACCCATTATCAAGAAATCACATTAGGATTCTCTTTTTAACCTGTTCCTTAAAACACTAGTGCTTAGGAAATCTATTGGAGGCAGAAGCAGTCAAGGGTAGCTTAGGGTTAGGGTTAGGGTTAGGGTACGGCTTAGGGTACGGGTTCGGGTACGGGATCGGGTACGGGTTTGGGTATGGCGTAGGATAGGGGTTAGGGTTAGGGTTAGGGTTAGTTTGAGGGTTAGGGCTCGGTTTAGGATACGCGTTAGGATTAGGGTACGTGTTAGTGTTAGGGTAGGGGTTAGGGTTAGGGTACGCGTTAGGGTTAGGGTAGTTATTAAACCTATCCCACTCTCTAGATACCCCTTAGCACGTCAAGGAATATTATTTGGGGGTCCAGCCATGGAGAAGAGTTTAGACACTAGGAGAAGATAAGGAACACACCCATTATCAAGAAATCACATTAGGATTCTCTTTTTAACCTGTTCTTTAAAACACTAGTGCTTAGGAAATCTATTGGAGGCAGAAGCAGTCAAGGGTAGCTTAGGGTTAGGGTTAGGGTTAGTGTTAGGGTACGGCTTAGGGTACGGGTTCGGGTACGGGTTCGGGTACGGCGTAGGGTATGGGTTAGGGTTAGGGTTAGGGTTAGTTTGAGGGTTAGGGCTCGGTTTAGGGTACGGGTTAGGATTAGGGTACGTGTTAGGGTTAGTGTAGGGGTTAGGGTTAGGGTACGCGTTAGGGTTACGGTAGTTATTAAACCTATCCCACTCTCTAGATACCCCTTAGCACGTCAAGGAATATTATTTGGGTGTCCAGCCATGGAGAAGAGTTTAGACACTAGGAGAAGATAAGGAACACACCCATTATCAAGAAATCACATTAGGATTCTCTTTTTAACCTGTTCCTTAAAACACTAGTGCTTAGGAAATCTATTGGAGGCAGAAGCAGTCAAGGGTAGCTTAGTGTTAGGGTTAGGGTTAGGGTACGGCTTAGGGTACGGGTTCGGGTCCGGGTTCGGGTACGGCGTAGGGTATGGGTTAGGGTTAGGGTTAGGGTTAGTTTGAGGGTTAGGGCTCGGTTTAGGGTACGGGTTAGGATTTGTGTACGTGTTAGGGTTAGGGTAGAGGTTAGGGTTAGGGTACGCGTTAGGGTTAGGGTAGTTATTAAACCTATCCCACTCTCTAGATACCCCTTAGCACGTCAAGGAATATTATTTGGGGGTCCAGCCATGGAGAAGAGTTTAGACACTAGGAGAAGATAAGGAACACACCCATTATCAAAAAATCACATTAGGATTCTCTTTTTAACCTGTTCCTTAAAACACTAGTGCTTAGGAAATCTATTGGAGGCAGAAGCAGTCAAGGGTAGCTTAGGGTTAGGGTTAGGGTTAGGGTTAGGGTTAGGGTACGGCTTAGGGTACGGGTTCGGGTACGGGTTCGGATACGGCATAGGGTATGGGTTAGGGTTAGGGTTAGGGTTAGTTTGAGGGTTAGGGCTCGGTTTAGGGTACGGGTTAGGATTAGGGTACGTGTTAGGGTTAGGGTAGGGGTTAGGGTTAGGGTACGTGTTTGGGTTAGTGTAGTTATTAAACCTATCCCACTCTCTAGATACCCCTTAGCACGTCAAGGAATATTATTTGGGGTT
The DNA here is from genome assembly GCF_028021215.1 of Eschrichtius robustus. Classification (NCBI taxonomy): domain Eukaryota; kingdom Metazoa; phylum Chordata; class Mammalia; order Artiodactyla; family Eschrichtiidae; genus Eschrichtius; species Eschrichtius robustus. Next base: position 100,844,723 of record NC_090837.1, read on the forward strand.
CCAGCCATGGAGAAGAGTTTAGACACTAGGAGAAGATAAGGAACACACCCATTATCAAGAAATCACATTAGGATTCTCTTTTTAACCTGTTCCTTAAAACACTAGTGCTTAGGAAATCTATTGGAGGCAGAAGCAGTCAAGGGTAGCTTAGGGTTAGGGTTAGGGTTAGGGTACGGCTTAGGGTACGGGTTCGGGTCCGGGTTCGGGTACGGCGTAGGGTATGGGTTAGGGTTAGGGTTAGGGTTAGTTTGAGGGTTAGGGCTCGGTTTAGGGTACGGGTTAGGTTTTGTGTACGTGTTAGGGTTAGGGTAGAGGTTAGGGTTAGGGAACGCGTTAGGGTTAGGGTAGTTATTAAACCTATCCCACTCTCTAGATACCCCTGAGCACGTCAAGGAATATTATTCGGGGGTCCAGACATGGAGAAGAGTTTAGACACTAGGAGAAGATAAGGAACACACCCATTATCAAAAAATCACATTAGGATTCTCTTTTTAACCTGTTCCTTAAAACACTAGTGCTTAGGAAATCTATTGGAGGCAGAAGCAGTCAAGGGTAGCTTAGGGTTAGGGTTAGGGTTAGGGTTAGGGTTAGGGTACGGCTTAGGGTACGGGTTCGGGTAATGGTTCGGGTACGGCGTAGGGTATGGGTTAGGGTTAGGGTTAGGGTTAGTTTGAGGGTTAGGGCTCGGTTTAGGTTACGGGTTACGATTAGGGTACGAGTTAGGGTTAGGGTACGGGTTAGGGTTAGGGTACGCGTTAGGGTTAGGGTAGTTATTAAACCTATCCCACTCTCTAGATACCCCTTAGCACGTCAAGGAATATTATTTGGGTGTCCAGCCATGGAGAAGAGTTTAGACACTAGGAGAAGATAAGGAACACACCCATTATCAAGAAATCACATTAGGATTCTCTTTTTAACTTGTTCCTTAAAACACTAGTGCTTAGGAAATCTATTGGACGCAGAAGCAGTCAAGGGTAGCTTAGGGTTAGGGTTAGGGTTAGGGTACGGCTTAGGGTACGGGTTCGGGTACGGGTTCGGGTACGGGTTTGGGTATGGCGTAGGATAGGGGTTAGGGTTAGGGTTAGGGTTAGTTTGAGGGTTAGGGCTCGGTTTAGGGTACGGGTTAGGATTAGGGTACGTGTTAGGGTTAGTGTAGGGGTTAGGGTTAGGGTACGCGTTAGGGTTACGGTAGTTATTAAACCTATCCCACTCTCTAGATACCCCTTAGCACGTCAAGGAATATTATTTGGGTGTCCAGCCATGGAGAAGAGTTTAGACACTAGGAGAAGATAAGGAACACACCCATTATCAAGAAATCACATTAGGATTCTCTTTTTAACCTGTTCCTTAAAACACTAGTGCTTAGGAAATCTATTGGAGGCAGAAGCAGTCAAGGGTAGCTTAGGGTTAGGGTTAGGGTTAGGGTACGGCTTAGGGTACGGGTTCGGGTCCGGGTTCGGGTACGGCGTAGGGTATGGGTTAGGGTTAGGGTTAGGGTTAGTTTGAGGGTTAGGGCTCGGTTTAGGGTACGGGTTAGGATTTGTGTACGTGTTAGGGTTAGGGTAGAGGTTAGGGTTAGGGTACGCGTTAGGGTTAGGGTAGTTATTAAACCTATCCCACTCTCTAGATACCCCTTAGCACGTCACGGAATATTATTTGGGGGTCCAGCCATGGAGAAGAGTTTAGACACTAGGAGAAGATAAGGAACACACCCATTATCAAAAAATCACATTAGGATTCTCTTTTTAACCTGTTCCTTAAAACACTAGTGCTTAGGAAATCTATTGGAGGCAGAAGCAGTCAAGGGTAGCTTAGGGTTAGGGTTAGGGTTAGGGTTAGGGTTAGGGTACGGCTTAGGGTACGGGTTCGGGTACGGGTTCGGGTACGGCATAGGGTATGGGTTAGGGTTAGGGTTAGGGTTAGTTTGAGGGTTAGGGCTCGGTTTAGGGTACGGGTTAGGATTAGGGTACATGTTAGGGTTAGGGTAGGGGTTAGGGTTAGGGTACGTGTTAGGGTTAGTGTAGTTATTAAACCTATCCCACTCTCTAGATACCCCTTAGCACGTCAAGGAATATTATTTGGGGTTCCAGCCATGGAGAAGAGTTTAGACACTAGGAGAAGATAAGGAACACACCCAGTATCAAGAAATCACATTAGGATTCTCTTTTTAACCTGTTCCTTAAAACACTAGTGCTTAGGAAATCTATTGGAGGCAGAAGCAGTCAAGGGTAGCTTAGTGTTAGGGTTAGGGTTAGGGTACGGCTTAGGTTACGGGTTCGGGTACGGATTCGGGTACGTGTTTGGGTATGGCGTAGGATATGGTTTAGGGATAGGGTTAGGGTTAGTTTGAGGGTTAGGGCTCGGTTTAGGGTACGGGTTAAGATTAGGGTACGTGTTAGGGTTAGGGTAGGGGTTAGGGTTAGGGTACGCGTGAGGGTTAGGGTAGTTATTAAACCTATCCCACTCTCTAGATACCCCTTAGCACGTCAAGGAATATTATTTGGGTGTCCAGCCATGGAGAAGAGTTTAGACACTAGGAGAAGATAAGGAACACACCCATTATCAAGAAATCACATTAGGATTCTCTTTTTAACCTGTTCCTTAAAACACTAGTGCTTAGGAAATCTATTGGAGGCAGAAGCAGTCAAGGGTAGCTTAGGGTTAGGGTTAGGGTTAGGGTACGGCTTAGGGTACGGGTTCGGGTACGGGATCGGGTACGGGTTTGGGTATGGCGTAGGATAGGGGTTAGGGTTAGGGTTAGGGTTAGTTTGAGGGTTAGGGCTCGGTTTAGGGTACGCGTTAGGATTAGGGTACGTGTTAGGGTTAGGGTAGGGGTTAGGGTTAGGGTACGCGTTAGGGTTAGGGTAGTTATTAAACCTATCCCACTCTCTAGATACCCCTTAGCACGTCAAGGAATATTATTTGGGGGTCCAGCCATGGAGAAGAGTTTAGACACTAGGAGAAGATAAGGAACACACCCATTATCAAGAAATCACATTAGGATTCTCTTTTTAACCTGTTCTTTAAAACACTAGTGCTTAGGAAATCTATTGGAGGCAGAAGCAGTCAAGGGTAGCTTAGGGTTAGGGTTAGGGTTAGTGTTAGGGTACGGCTTAGGGTACGGGTTCGGGTACAGGTTCGGGTACGGCGTAGGGTATGGGTTAGGGTTAGGGTTAGGGTTAGTTTGAGGGTTAGGGCTCGGTTTAGGGTACGGGTTAGGATTAGGGTACGTGTTAGGGTTAGTGTAGGGGTTAGGGTTAGGGTACGCGTTAGGGTTACGGTAGTTATTAAACCTATCCCACTCTCTAGATACCCCTTAGCACGTCAAGGAATATTATTTGGGTGTCCAGCCATGGAGAAGAGTTTAGACACTAGGAGAAGATAAGGAACACACCCATTATCAAGAAATCACATTAGGATTCTCTTTTTAACCTGTTCCTTAAAACACTAGTGCTTAGGAAATCTATTGGAGGCAGAAGCAGTCAAGGGTAGCTTAGTGTTAGGGTTAGGGTTAGGGTACGGCTTAGGGTACGGGTTCGGGTCCGGGTTCGGGTACGGCGTAGGGTATGGGTTAGGGTTAGGGTTAGGGTTAGTTTGAGGGTTAGGGCTCGGTTTAGGGTACGGGTTAGGATTTGTGTACGTGTTAGGGTTAGGGTAGAGGTTAGGGTTAGGGTACGCGTTAGGGTTAGGGTAGTTATTAAACCTATCCCACTCTCTAGATACCCCTTAGCACGTCAAGGAATATTATTTGGGGGTCCAGCCATGGAGAAGAGTTTAGACACTAGGAGAAGATAAGGAACACACCCATTATCAAAAAATCACATTAGGATTCTCTTTTTAACCTGTTCCTTAAAACACTAGTGCTTAGGAAATCTATTGGAGGCAGAAGCAGTCAAGGGTAGCTTAGGGTTAGGGTTAGGGTTAGGGTTAGGGTTAGGGTACGGCTTAGGGTACGGGTTCGGGTACGGGTTCGGATACGGCATAGGGTATGGGTTAGGGTTAGGGTTAGGGTTAGTTTGAGGGTTAGGGCTCGGTTTAGGGTACGGGTTAGGATTAGGGTACGTGTTAGGGTTAGGGTAGGGGTTAGGGTTAGGGTACGTGTTTGGGTTAGTGTAGTTATTAAACCTATCCCACTCTCTAGATACCCCTTAGCACGTCAAGGAATATTATTTGGGGTTCCAGCCATGGAGAAGAGTTTAGACACTAGGAGAAGATAAGGAACACACCCATTATCAAGAAATCACATTAGGATTATCTTTTTAACCTGTTCCTTAAAACACTAGTGCTTAGGAAATCTATTGGACGCAGAAGCAGTCAAGGGTAGCTTAGGGTTAGGGTTAGGGTTAGGGTACGGCTTAGGGTACGGGTTCGGGTACGGGTTCGGGTACGGGTTTGGGTATGGCGTAGGATAGGGGTTAGGGTTAGGGTTAGGGTTAGTTTGAGGGTTAGGGCTCGGTTTAGGGTACGCGTTAGGATTAGGGTACGTGTTAGGGTTAGGGTAGGGGTTAGGGTTAGGGTACGCGTTAGGGTTAGGGTAGTTATTAAACCTATCCCACTCTCTAGATACCCCTTAGCACGTCAAGGAATATTATTTGGGGGTCCAGCCATGGAGAAGAGTTTAGACACTAGGAGAAGATAAGGAACACACCCATTATCAAGAAATCACATTAGGATTCTCTTTTTAACCTGTTCTTTAAAACACTAGTGCTTAGGAAATCTATTGGAGGCAGAAGCAGTCAAGGGTAGCTTAGGGTTAGGGTTAGGGTTAGTGTTAGGGTACGGCTTAGGGTACGGGTTCGGGTACGGGTTCGGGTACGGCGTAGGGTATGGGTTAGGGTTAGGGTTAGGGTTAGTTTGAGGGTTAGGGCTCGGTTTAGGGTACGGGTTAGGATTAGGGTACGTGTTAGGGTTAGTGTAGGGGTTAGGGTTAGGGTACGCGTTAGGGTTACGGTAGTTATTAAACCTATCCCACTCTCTAGATACCCCTTAGCACGTCAAGGAATATTATTTGGGTGTCCAGCCATGGAGAAGAGTTTAGACACTAGGAGAAGATAAGGAACACACCCATTATCAAGAAATCACATTAGGATTCTCTTTTTAACCTGTTCCTTAAAACACTAGTGCTTAGGAAATCTATTGGAGGCAGAAGCAGTCAAGGGTAGCTTAGGGTTAGGGTTAGGGTTAGGGTACGGCTTAGGGTACGGGTTCGGGTCCGGGTTCGGGTACGGCGTAGGGTATGGGTTAGGGTTAGGGTTAGGGTTAGTTTGAGGGTTAGGGCTCGGTTTAGGGTACGGGTTAGGATTTGTGTACGTGTTAGGGTTAGGGTAGAGGTTAGGGTTAGGGTACGCGTTAGGGTTAGGGTAGTTATTAAACCTATCCCACTCTCTAGATACCCCTTAGCACGTCAAGGAATATTATTTGGGGGTCCAGCCATGGAGAAGAGTTTAGACACTAGGAGAAGATAAGGAACACACCCATTATCAAAAAATCACATTAGGATTCTCTTTTTAACCTGTTCCTTAAAACACTAGTGCTTAGGAAATCTATTGGAGGCAGAAGCAGTCAAGGGTAGCTTAGGGTTAGGGTTAGGGTTAGGGTTAGGGTTAGGGTACGGCTTAGGGTACGGGTTCGGGTACGGGTTCGGGTACGGCATAGGGTATGGGTTAGGGTTAGGGTTAGGGTTAGTTTGAGGGTTAGGGCTCGGTTTAGGGTACGGGTTAGGATTAGGGTACGTGATAGGGTTAGGGTAGGGGTTAGGGTTAGGGTACGTGTTAGGGTTAGTGTAGTTATTAAACCTATCCCACTCTCTAGATACCCCTTAGCACGTCAAGGAATATTATTTGGGGTTCCAGCCATGGAGAAGAGTTTAGACACTAGGAGAAGATAAGGAACACACCCAGTATCAAGAAATCACATTAGGATTCTCTTTTTAACCTGTTCCTTAAAACACTAGTGCTTAGGAAATCTATTGGAGGCAGAAGCAGTCAAGGGTAGCTTAGGGTTAGGGTTAGGGTTAGGGTACGGCTTAGGTTACGGGTTCGGGTACGGATTCGGGTACGGGTTTGGGTATGGCGTAGGATATGGTTTAGGGATAGGGTTAGGGTTAGTTTGAGGGTTAGGGCTCGGTTTAGGGTACGGGTTAAGATTAGGGTACGTGTTAGGGTTAGGGTAGGGGTTAGGGTTAGGGTACGCGTTAGGGTTAGGGTAGTTATTAAACCTATCCCACTCTCTAGATACCCCTTAGCACGTCAAGGAATATTATTCGGGTGTCCAGCCATGGAGAAGAGTTTAGACACTAGGAGAAGATAAGGAACACACCCATTATCAAGAAATCACATTAGGATTCTCTTTTTAACCTGTTCCTTAAAACACTAGTGCTTAGGAAATCTATTGGAGGCAGAAGCAGTCAAGGGTAGCTTAGGGTTAGGGTTAGGGTTAGGGTACGGCTTAGGGTACGGGTTCGGGTACGGGATCGGGTACGGGTTTGGGTATGGCGTAGGATAGGGGTTAGGGTTAGGGTTAGGGTTAGTTTGAGGGTTAGGGCTCGGTTTAGGGTACGCGTTAGGATTAGGGTACGTGTTAGGGTTAGGGTAGGGGTTAGGGTTAGGGTACGCGTTAGGGTTAGGGTAGTTATTAAACCTATCCCACTCTCTAGATACCCCTTAGCACGTCAAGGAATATTATTTGGGGGTCCAGCCATGGAGAAGAGTTTAGACACTAGGAGAAGATAAGGAACACACCCCATTATCAAGAAATCACATTAGGATTCTCTTTTTAACCTGTTCTTTAAAACACTAGTGCTTAGGAAATCTATTGGAGGCAGAAGCAGTCAAGGGTAGCTTAGGGTTAGGGTTAGGGTTAGTGTTAGGGTACGGCTTAGGGTACGGGTTCGGGTACGGGTTCGGGTACGGCGTAGGGTATGGGTTAGGGTTAGGGTTAGGGTTAGTTTGAGGGTTAGGGCTCGGTTTAGGGTACGGGTTAGGATTAGGGTACGTGTTAGGGTTAGGGTAGGGGTTAGGGTTAGGGTACGCGTTAGGGTTAGGGTAGTTATTAAACCTATCCCACTCTCTAGATACCCCTTAGCACGTCAAGGAATATTATTTGGGGGTCCAGCCATGGAGAAGAGTTTAGACAATAGGAGAAGATAAGGAACACACCCATTATCAAGAAATCACATTAGGATTCTCTTTTTAACCTGTTCCTTAAAACACTAGTGCTTAGGAAATCTATTGGAGGCAGAATCAGTCAAGGGTAGCTTAGGGTTAGGGTTAGGGCTAGGGTACGGCTTAGGGTACGGGTTCGGGTACGGGTTCGGGTAATGGTTCGGGTACGGCGTAGGGTATGGGTTAGGGTTAGGGTTAGGGTTAGTTTGAGGGTTAGGGCTCGGTTTAGGTTACGGGTTACGATTAGGGTACGAGTTAGGGTTAGGGTACGGGTTAGGGTTAGGGTACGCGTTAGGGTTAGGGTAGTTATTAAACCTATCCCACTCTCTAGATACCCCTTAGCACGTCAAGGAATATTATTTGGGTGTCCAGCCATGGAGAAGAGTTTAGACACTAGGAGAAGATAAGGAACACACCCATTATCAAGAAATCACATTAGGATTCTCTTTTTAACCTGTTCCTTAAAACACTAGTGCTTAGGAAATCTATTGGACGCAGAAGCAGTCAAGGGTAGCTTAGGGTTAGGGTTAGGGTTAGGGTACGGCTTAGGGTACGGGTTCGGGTACGGGTTCGGGTACGGGTTTGGGTATGGCGTAGGATAGGGGTTAGGGTTAGGGTTAGGGTTAGTTTGAGGGTTAGGGCTCGGTTTAGGGTACGGGTTAGGATTAGGGTACGTGTTAGGGTTAGTGTAGGGGTTAGGGTTAGGGTACGCGTTAGGGTTACGGTAGTTATTAAACCTATCCCACTCTCTAGATACCCCTTAGCACGTCAAGGAATATTATTTGGGTGTCCAGCCATGGAGAAGAGTTTAGACACTAGGAGAAGATAAGGAACACACCCATTATCAAGAAATCACATTAGGATTCTCTTTTTAACCTGTTCCTTAAAACACTAGTGCTTAGGAAATCTATTGGAGGCAGAAGCAGTCAAGGGTAGCTTAGGGTTAGGGTTAGGGTTAGGGTACGGCTTAGGGTACGGGTTCGGGTCCGGGTTCGGGTACGGCGTAGGGTATGGGTTAGGGTTAGGGTTAGGGTTAGTTTGAGGGTTAGGGCTCGGTTTAGGGTACGGGTTAGGATTTGTGTACGTGTTAGGGTTAGGGTAGAGGTTAGGGTTAGGGTACGCGTTAGGGTTAGGGTAGTTATTAAACCTATCCCACTCTCTAGATACCCCTTAGCACGTCACGGAATATTATTTGGGGGTCCAGCCATGGAGAAGAGTTTAGACACTAGGAGAAGATAAGGAACACACCCATTATCAAAAAATCACATTAGGATTCTCTTTTTAACCTGTTCCTTAAAACACTAGTGCTTAGGAAATCTATTGGAGGCAGAAGCAGTCAAGGGTAGCTTAGGGTTAGGGTTAGGGTTAGGGTACGGCTTAGGGTACGGGTTCGGGTACGGGATCGGGTACGGGTTTGGGTATGGCGTAGGATAGGGGTTAGGGTTAGGGTTAGGGTTAGTTTGAGGGTTAGGGCTCGGTTTAGGGTACGCGTTAGGATTAGGGTACGTGTTAGGGTTAGGGTAGGGGTTAGGGTTAGGGTACGCGTTAGGGTTAGGGTAGTTATTAAACCTATCCCACTCTCTAGATACCCCTTAGCACGTCAAGGAATATTATTTGGGGGTCCAGCCATGGAGAAGAGTTTAGACACTAGGAGAAGATAAGGAACACACCCATTATCAAGAAATCACATTAGGATTCTCTTTTTAACCTGTTCTTTAAAACACTAGTGCTTAGGAAATCTATTGGAGGCAGAAGCAGTCAAGGGTAGCTTAGGGTTAGGGTTAGGGTTAGTGTTAGGGTACGGCTTAGGGTACGGGTTCGGGTACAGGTTCGGGTACGGCGTAGGGTATGGGTTAGGGTTAGGGTTAGGGTTAGTTTGAGGGTTAGGGCTCGGTTTAGGGTACGGGTTAGGATTAGGGTACGTGTTAGGGTTAGTGTAGGGGTTAGGGTTAGGGTACGCGTTAGGGTTACGGTAGTTATTAAACCTATCCCACTCTCTAGATACCCCTTAGCACGTCAAGGAATATTATTTGGGTGTCCAGCCATGGAGAAGAGTTTAGACACTAGGAGAAGATAAGGAACACACCCATTATCAAGAAATCACATTAGGATTCTCTTTTTAACCTGTTCCTTAAAACACTAGTGCTTAGGAAATCTATTGGAGGCAGAAGCAGTCAAGGGTAGCTTAGTGTTAGGGTTAGGGTTAGGGTACGGCTTAGGGTACGGGTTCGGGTCCGGGTTCGGGTACGGCGTAGGGTATGGGTTAGGGTTAGGGTTAGGGTTAGTTTGAGGGTTAGGGCTCGGTTTAGGGTACGGGTTAGGATTTGTGTACGTGTTAGGGTTAGGGTAGAGGTTAGGGTTAGGGTACGCGTTAGGGTTAGGGTAGTTATTAAACCTATCCCACTCTCTAGATACCCCTTAGCACGTCAAGGAATATTATTTGGGGGTCCAGCCATGGAGAAGAGTTTAGACACTAGGAGAAGATAAGGAACACACCCATTATCAAAAAATCACATTAGGATTCTCTTTTTAACCTGTTCCTTAAAACACTAGTGCTTAGGAAATCTATTGGAGGCAGAAGCAGTCAAGGGTAGCTTAGGGTTAGGGTTAGGGTTAGGGTTAGGGTTAGGGTACGGCTTAGGGTACGGGTTCGGGTACGGGTTCGGATACGGCATAGGGTATGGGTTAGGGTTAGGGTTAGGGTTAGTTTGAGGGTTAGGGCTCGGTTTAGGGTACGGGTTAGGATTAGGGTACGTGTTAGGGTTAGGGTAGGGGTTAGGGTTAGGGTACGTGTTTGGGTTAGTGTAGTTATTAAACCTATCCCACTCTCTAGATACCCCTTAGCACGTCAAGGAATATTATTTGGGGTTCCAGCCATGGAGAAGAGTTTAGACACTAGGAGAAGATAAGGAACACACCCATTATCAAGAAATCACATTAGGATTATCTTTTTAACCTGTTCCTTAAAACACTAGTGCTTAGGAAATCTATTGGACGCAGAAGCAGTCAAGGGTAGCTTAGGGTTAGGGTTAGGGTTAGGGTACGGCTTAGGGTACGGGTTCGGGTACGGGTTCGGGTACGGGTTTGGGTATGGCGTAGGATAGGGGTTAGGGTTAGGGTTAGGGTTAGTTTGAGGGTTAGGGCTCGGTTTAGGGTACGCGTTAGGATTAGGGTACGTGTTAGGGTTAGGGTAGGGGTTAGGGTTAGGGTACGCGTTAGGGTTAGGGTAGTTATTAAACCTATCCCACTCTCTAGATACCCCTTAGCACGTCAAGGAATATTATTTGGGGGTCCAGCCATGGAGAAGAGTTTAGACACTAGGAGAAGATAAGGAACACACCCATTATCAAGAAATCACATTAGGATTCTCTTTTTAACCTGTTCTTTAAAACACTAGTGCTTAGGAAATCTATTGGAGGCAGAAGCAGTCAAGGGTAGCTTAGGGTTAGGGTTAGGGTTAGTGTTAGGGTACGGCTTAGGGTACGGGTTCGGGTACGGGTTCGGGTACGGCGTAGGGTATGGGTTAGGGTTAGGGTTAGGGTTAGTTTGAGGGTTAGGGCTCGGTTTAGGGTACGGGTTAGGATTAGGGTACGTGTTAGGGTTAGTGTAGGGGTTAGGGTTAGGGTACGCGTTAGGGTTACGGTAGTTATTAAACCTATCCCACTCTCTAGATACCCCTTAGCACGTCAAGGAATATTATTTGGGGGTCCAGCCATGGAGAAGAGTTTAGACACTAGGAGAAGATAAGGAACACACCCATTATCAAGAAATCACATTAGGATTCTCTTTTTAACCTGTTCCTTAAAACACTAGTGCTTAGGAAATCTATTGGAGGCAGAAGCAGTCAAGGGTAGCTTAGGGTTAGGGTTAGGGTTAGGGTACGGCTTAGGGTACGGGTTCGGGTCCGGGTTCGGGTACGGCGTAGGGTATGGGTTAGGGTTAGGGTTAGGGTTAGTTTGAGGGTTAGGGCTCGGTTTAGGGTACGGGTTAGGATTTGTGTACGTGTTAGGGTTAGGGTAGAGGTTAGGGTTAGGGTACGCGTTAGGGTTAGGGTAGTTATTAAACCTATCCCACTCTCTAGATACCCCTTAGCACGTCAAGGAATATTATTTGGGGGTCCAGCCATGGAGAAGAGTTTAGACACTAGGAGAAGATAAGGAACACACCCATTATCAAAAAATCACATTAGGATTCTCTTTTTAACCTGTTCCTTAAAACACTAGTGCTTAGGAAATCTATTGGAGGCAGAAGCAGTCAAGGGTAGCTTAGGGTTAGGGTTAGGGTTAGGGTTAGGGTTAGGGTACGGCTTAGGGTACGGGTTCGGGTACGGGTTCGGGTACGGCATAGGGTATGGGTTAGGGTTAGGGTTAGGGTTAGTTTGAGGGTTAGGGCTCGGTTTAGGGTACGGGTTAGGATTAGGGTACGTGATAGGGTTAGGGTAGGGGTTAGGGTTAGGGTACGTGTTAGGGTTAGTGTAGTTATTAAACCTATCCCACTCTCTAGATACCCCTTAGCACGTCAAGGAATATTATTTGGGGTTCCAGCCATGGAGAAGAGTTTAGACACTAGGAGAAGATAAGGAACACACCCAGTATCAAGAAATCACATTAGGATTCTCTTTTTAACCTGTTCCTTAAAACACTAGTGCTTAGGAAATCTATTGGAGGCAGAAGCAGTCAAGGGTAGCTTAGGGTTAGGGTTAGGGTTAGGGTACGGCTTAGGTTACGGGTTCGGGTACGGATTCGGGTACGGGTTTGGGTATGGCGTAGGATATGGTTTAGGGATAGGGTTAGGGTTAGTTTGAGGGTTAGGGCTCGGTTTAGGGTACGGGTTAAGATTAGGGTACGTGTTAGGGTTAGGGTAGGGGTTAGGGTTAGGGTACGCGTTAGGGTTAGGGTAGTTATTAAACCTATCCCACTCTCTAGATACCCCTTAGCACGTCAAGGAATATTATTCGGGTGTCCAGCCATGGAGAAGAGTTTAGACACTAGGAGAAGATAAGGAACACACCCATTATCAAGAAATCACATTAGGATTCTCTTTTTAACCTGTTCCTTAAAACACTAGTGCTTAGGAAATCTATTGGAGGCAGAAGCAGTCAAGGGTAGCTTAGGGTTAGGGTTAGGGTTAGGGTACGGCTTAGGGTACGGGTTCGGGTACGGGATCGGGTACGGGTTTGGGTATGGCGTAGGATAGGGGTTAGGGTTAGGGTTAGGGTTAGTTTGAGGGTTAGGGCTCGGTTTAGGGTACGCGTTAGGATTAGGGTACGTGTTAGGGTTAGGGTAGGGTTAGGGTTAGGGTACGCGTTAGGGTTAGGGTAGTTATTAAACCTATCCCACTCTCTAGATACCCCTTAGCACGTCAAGGAATATTATTTGGGGGTCCAGCCATGGAGAAGAGTTTAGACACTAGGAGAAGATAAGGAACACACCCATTATCAAGAAATCACATTAGGATTCTCTTTTTAACCTGTTCTTTAAAACACTAGTGCTTAGGAAATCTATTGGAGGCAGAAGCAGTCAAGGGTAGCTTAGGGTTAGGGTTAGGGTTAGGGTACGGCTTAGGGTACGGGTTCGGGTACGGGATCGGGTACGGGTTTGGGTATGGCGTAGGATAGGGGTTAGGGTTAGGGTTAGGGTTAGTTTGAGGGTTAGGGCTCGGTTTAGGGTACGCGTTAGGATTTGTGTACGTGTTAGGGTTAGGGTAGAGGTTAGGGTTAGGGTACGCGTTAGGGTTAGGGTAGTTATTAAACCTATCCCACTCTCTAGATACCCCTTAGCACGTCAAGGAATATTATTTGGGGGTCCAGCCATGGAGAAGAGTTTAGACACTAGGAGAAGATAAGGAACACACCCATTATCAAAAAATCACATTAGGATTCTCTTTTTAACCTGTTCCTTAAAACACTAGTGCTTAGGAAATCTATTGGAGGCAGAAGCAGTCAAGGGTAGCTTAGGGTTAGGGTTAGGGTTAGGGTTAGGGTTAGGGTACGGCTTAGGGTACGGGTTCGGGTACGGGTTCGGATACGGCATAGGGTATGGGTTAGGGTTAGGGTTAGGGTTAGTTTGAGGGTTAGGGCTCGGTTTAGGGTACGGGTTAGGATTAGGGTACGTGTTAGGGTTAGGGTAGGGGTTAGGGTTAGGGTACGTGTTTGGGTTAGTGTAGTTATTAAACCTATCCCACTCTCTAGATACCCCTTAGCACGTCAAGGAATATTATTTGGGGTTCCAGCCATGGAGAAGAGTTTAGACACTAGGAGAAGATAAGGAACACACCCATTATCAAGAAATCACATTAGGATTCTCTTTTTAACCTGTTCCTTAAAACACTAGTGCTTAGGAAATCTATTGGAGGCAGAAGCAGTCAAGGGTAGCTTAGGGTTAGGGTTAGGGTTAGGGTACGGCTTAGGGTACGGGTTCGGGTCCGGGTTCGGGTACGGCGTAGGGTATGGGTTAGGGTTAGGGTTAGGGTTAGTTTGAGGGTTAGGGCTCGGTTTAGGGTACGGGTTAGGTTTTGTGTACGTGTTAGGGTTAGGGTAGAGGTTAGGGTTAGGGAACGCGTTAGGGTTAGGGTAGTTATTAAACCTATCCCACTCTCTAGATACCCCTTAGCACGTCAAGGAATATTATTCGGGGGTCCAGACATGGAGAAGAGTTTAGACACTAGGAGAAGATAAGGAACACACCCATTATCAAAAAATCACATTAGGATTCTCTTTTTAACCTGTTCCTTAAAACACTAGTGCTTAGGAAATCTATTGGAGGCAGAAGCAGTCAAGGGTAGCTTAGGGTTAGGGTTAGGGTTAGGGTTAGGGTTAGGGTACGGCTTAGGGTACGGGTTCGGGTACGGGTTCGGGTACGGCATAGGGTATGGGTTAGGGTTAGGGTTAGGGTTAGTTTGAGGGTTAGGCCTCGGTTTAGGGTACGGGTTAGGATTAGGGTACGTGTTAGGGTTAGGGTAGGGGTTAGGGTTAGGGTACGTGTTAGGGTTAGTGTAGTTATTAAACCTATCCCACTCTCTAGATACCCCTTAGCACGTCAAGGAATATTATTTGGGGTTCCAGCCATGGAGAAGAGTTTAGACACTAGGAGAAGATAAGGAACACACCCATTATCAAGAAATCACATTAGGATTCTCTTTTTAACCTGTTCCTTAAAACACTAGTGCTTAGGAAATCTATTGGAGGCAGAAGCAGTCAAGGGTAGCTTAGGGTTAGGGTTAGGGTTAGGGTACGGCTTAGGTTACGGGTTCGGGTACAGATTCGGGTACGGGTTTCGGTATGGCGTAGGATATGGTTTAGGGATAGTGTTAGGGTTAGTTTGAGGGTTAGGGCTCGGTTTAGGGTACGGGTTAAGATTAGGGTACGTGTTAGGGTTAGGGTAGGGGTTAGGGTTAGGGTACGCGTTAGGGTTAGGGTAGTTATTAAACCTATCCCACTCTCTAGATACCCCTTAGCACGTCAAGGAATATTATTTGGGTGTCCAGCCATGGAGAAGAGTTTAGACACTAGGAGAAGATAAGGAACACACCCATTATCAAGAAATCACATTAGGATTCTCTTTTTAACCTGTTCCTTAAAACACTAGTGCTTAGGAAATCTATTGGAGGCAGAAGCAGTCAAGGGTAGCTTAGGGTTAGGGTTAGGGTTAGGGCTAGGGTTAGGGCACGGCTTAGGGTACGGGTTCGGGTACGGGTTCGGGTACGGCATAGGGTATGGGTTAGTTTTAGGGTTAGGGTTAGTTTGAGGGTTAGGGCTCGGTTTAGGGTACGGGTTAGGATTAGGGTACGTGTTAGGGTTAGGGTAGGGGTTAGGGTTAGGGTACGCGTTAGGGTTAGGGTAGTTATTAAACCTATCCCACTCTCTAGATACCCCTTAGCACGTCAAAGAATATTATTTGGGGGTCCAGCCATGGAGAAGAGTTTAGACAGTAGGAGAAAATAAGGAACACACCCATTATCAAGAAATCACATTAGGATTCTCTTTTTAACCTGTTCCTTAAAACACTAGTGCTTAGGAAATCTATTGGAGGCAGAAGCAGTGAAGGGTAGCTTAGGGTTAGGGTTACGGTTAGGGTTAGGGTTAGTGTTAGGGTACGGATTCGGGTACGGGTTCGGGTACGGCGTAGGGTATGGGTTAGGGTTAGGGTTAGGGTTAGTTTGAGGGTTAGGGCTCGGTTTAGGGTACGGGTTAGGATTAGGGTACGTGTTAGGGTTAGGGTAGGGGTTAGGGTTAGGGTACGCGTTAGGGTTAGGGTAGTTATTAAACCTATCCCACTCTCTAGATACCCCTTAGCACGTCAAGGAATATTATTTGGGGGTCCAGCCATGGAGAAGAGTTTAGACACTAGGAGAAGATAAGGAACACACCCATTATCAAGAAATCACATTAGGATTCTCTTTTTAACCTGTGCCTTAAAACACTAGTGCTTAGGAAATCTATTGGAGGCAGAATCAGTCAAGGGTAGCTTAGGGTTAGGGTTAGGGTTAGGGTACGGCTTAGGGTACGGGTTCGGGTACGGGTTCGGGTACGGCGTAGGGTATGGGTTAGGGTTAGGGTTAGGGTTAGTTTGAGGGTTAGGGCTCGGTTTAGGGTACGGGTTAGGATTAGGGTACGTGTTAGGGTTAGGGTAGGGGTTAGGGTTAGGTTACGCGTTAGGGTTAGGGTAGTTATTAAACCTATCCCACTCTCTAGATACCCCTTAGCACGTCAAGGAATATTATTTGGGGGTCCAGCCATGGAGAAGAGTTTAGACACTAGGAGAAGATAAGGAACACACCCATTATCAAGAAATCACATTAGGATTCTCTTTTTAACCTGTTCCTTAAAACACTAGTGCTTAGGAAATCTATTGGAGGCAGAAGCAGTCAAGGGTAGCTTAGGGTTAGGGTTAGGGTTATTGTTAGGGTAAGGCTTAGGGTACGGGTTCGGGTACGGGTTCGGGTACGGCATAGGGTATGGGTTAGGGTTAGGGTTAGGGTTAGTTTGGGGGTTAGGGCTCGGTTTAGGGTACGGGTTAGGATTAGGGTACGTGTTAGGGTTAGGGTAGGCGTTAGGGTTAGGGTACGCGTTAGGATTACTGTAGTTATTAAACCTATCCCACTCTCTAGATACCCCTTAGCACGTCAAGGAATATTATTTGGGGGTCCAGCCATGGAGAAGAGTTTAGACACTAGGAGAAGATAAGGAACACACCCATTATCAAGAAATCACATTAGGATTCTCTTTTTAACCTGTTCCTTAAAACACTAGTGCTTAGGACATCTATTGAAGGCAGAAGCAGTCAAGGGTAGCTTAGGGTTAGGGTTAGGGTTAGGGTACGGCTTAGGGTACGGGTTCGGGTACGGGTTCGGGTACGGGTTTGGGTATGGCGTAGGATAGGGGTTAGGGTTAGGGTTAGGGTTAGTTTGAGGGTTAGGGCTTGGTTTAGGGTATGGGTTAGGATTAGGGTACGTGTTAGGGTTAGGGTAGGGGTTAGGGTTAGGGTACGCGTTAGGGTTAGGGTAGTTATTAAACCTATCCCACTCTCTAGATACCCCTTAGCACGTCAAGGAATATTATTTGGGGGTCCAGCCATGGAGAAGAGTTTAGACACTAGGAGAAGATAAGGAACACACCCATTATCAAAAAATCACATTAGGATTCTCTTTTTAACCTGTTCCTTAAAACACTAGTGCTTAGGAAATCTATTGGAGGCAGAAGCAGTCAAGGGTAGCTTAGGGTTAGGGTTAGGGTTAGGGTTAGGGTTAGGGTACGGCTTAGGGTACGGGTTCGGGTACGGGTTCGGGTACAGCATAGGGTATGGTTTAGGGTTAGGGTTAGGGTTAGTTTGAGGGTTACGGCTCGGTTTAGGGTACGGGTTAGGATTAGGGTACGTGTTAGGGTTAGGGTAGGGGTTAGGGTTAGGGTACGTGTTAGGGTTAGTGTAGTTATTAAACCTATCCCACTCTCTAGATACCCCTTAGCACGTCAAGGAATATTATTTGGGGTTCCAGCCATGGAGAAGAGTTTAGACACTAGGAGAAGATAAGGAACACACCCATTATCAAGAAATCACATTAGGATTCTCTTTTTAACCTGTTCCTTAAAACACTAGTGCTTAGGAAATCTATTGGAGGCAGAAGGAGTCAAGGGTAGCTTAGGGTTAGGGTTAGGGTTAGGGTACGGCTTAGGTTACGGGTTTGGGTACGGATTCGGGTACGGGTTTGGGTATGGCGTAGGATATGGTTTAGGGATAGGGTTAGGGTTAGTTTGAGGGTTAGGGCTCGGTTTAGGGTACGGGTTAAGATTAGGGTACGTGTTAGGGTTAGGGTAGGGGTTAGGGTTAGGGTACGCGTTAGGGTTAGGGTAGTTATTAAACCTATCCCACTCTCTAGATACCCCTTAGCACGTCAAGGAATATTATTTGGGTGTCCAGCCATGGAGAAGAGTTTAGACACTAGGAGAAGATAAGGAACACACCCATTATCAAGAAATCACATTAGGATTCTCTTTTTAACCTGTTCCTTAAAACACTAGTGCTTAGGAAATCTATTGGAGGCAGAAGCAGTCAAGGGTAGCTTAGGGTTAGGGTTAGGGTTAGGGTACGGCTTAGGGTACGGGTTCGGGTACGGGTTCGGGTACGGGTTTGGGTATGGCGTAGGATAGGGGTTAGGGTTAGGGTTAGGGTTAGTTTGAGGGTTAGTGCTTGGTTTAGGGTACGCGTAAGGATTAGGGTACGTGTTAGGGTTAGGGTAGGGGTTAGGGTTAGGGTACGCGTTAGGGTTAGGGTAGTTATTAAACCTATCCCACTCTCTAGATAACCCTTAGCACGTCAAGGAATATTATTTGGGGGTCCAGCCATGGAGAAGAGTTTAGACACTAGGAGAAGATAAGGAACACACCCATTATCAAGAAATCACATTAGGATTCTCTTTTTAACCTGTTCCTTAAAACACTAGTGCTTAGGAAATCTATTGGAGGCAGAAGCAGTCAAGGGTAGCTTAGGGTTAGGGTTAGGGTTAGTGTTAGGGTACGGCTTAGGGTACGGGTTCGGGTACGGGTTCGGGTACGGCGTAGGGTATGGGTTAGGGTTAGGGTTAGGGTTAGTTTGAGGGTTAGGGCTCGGTTTAGGGTACGGGTTAGGATTAGGGTACTTGTTAGGGTTAGTGTAGGGGTTAGGGTTAGGGTACGCGTTAGGGTTACGGTAGTTATTAAACCTATCCCACTCTCTAGATACCCCTTAGCACGTCAAGGAATATTATTTGGGTGTCCAGCCATGGAGAAGAGTTTAGACACTAGGAGAAGATAAGGAACACACCCATTATCAAGAAATCACATTAGGATTCTCTTTTTAACCTGTTCCTTAAAACACTAGTGCTTAGGAAATCTACTGGAGGCAGAAGCAGTCAAGGGTAGCTTAGGGTTAGGGTTAGGGTTAGGGCTACGGTTAGGGCACGGCTTAGGGTACGGGTTCGGGTACGGGTTCGGGTACGGCATAGGGTATGGGTTAGGTTTAGGGTTAGGGTTAGTTTGAGGGTTAGGGCTCGGTTTAGGGTACGGGTTAGGATTAGGGTACGTGTTAGGGTTAGGGTAGGGGTTAGGGTTAGGGTACGCGTTAGGGTTAGGGTAGTTATTAAACCTATCCCACTCTCTAGATACCCCTTAGCACGTCAAGGAATATTATTTGGGGGTCCAGCCATGGAGAAGAGTTTAGACACTAGGAGAAGATAAGGAACACACCCATTATCAAGAAATCACATTAGGATTCTCTTTTTAACCTGTTCCTTAAAACACTAGTGCTTAGGAAATCTATTGGAGGCAGAAGCAGTCAAGGGTAGCTTAGGGTTAGGGTTAGGGTTAGGGTACGGCTTAGGGTACGGGTTCGGGTACGGGTTCGGGTACGGGTTTGGGTATGGTGTAGGGTATGGGTTAGGGTTAGGGTTAGGGTTAGTTTGAGGGTTAGGGCTCGGTTTAGGTTACGGGTTACGATTATGGTACGAGTTAGTGTTAGGGTACGGGTTAGGGTTAGGGTACGCGTTAGGGTTAGGTTCGTTATTAAACCTATCCCACTCTCTAGATACCCCTTAGCACGTCAAAGAATATTATTTGGGGGTCCAGCCATGGAGAAGAGTTTAGACACTAGGAGAAGATAAGGAACACACCCATTATCAAGAAATCACATTAGGATTCTCTTTTTAACCTGTTCCTTAAAACACTAGTGCTTAGGAAATCTATTGGAGGCAGAAGCAGTCAAGGGTAGCTTAGGGTTAGGGTAAGGGTTATTGTTAGGGTAAGGCTTAGGGTACGGGTTCGGGTACGGGTTCGGGTACGGCATAGGGTATGGGTTAGGGTTAGGGTTAGAGTTAGTTTGGGGGTTAGGGCTCGGTTTAGGGTACGGGTCAGGATTAGGGTACGTGTTAGGGTTAGGGTAGGGGTTAGGGTTAGGGTACGCATTAGGATTACTGTAGTTATTAAACCTATCCCACTCTCTAGATACCCCTTAGCACGTCAAGGAATATTATTTGGGGGTCCAGCCATGGAGAAGAGTTTAGACACTAGGAGAAGATAAGGAACACACCCATTATCAAGAAATCACATTAGGATTCTCTTTTTAACCTGTTCCTTAAAACACTAGTGCTTAGGAAATCTATTGAAGGCAGAAGCAGTCAAGGGTAGCTTAGGGTTAGGGTTAGGGTTAGGGTACGGCTTAGGGTACGGGTTCGGGTACGGGTTCGGGTACGGGTTTGGGTATGGCGTAGGATAGGGGTTAGGGTTAGGGTTAGGGTTAGTTTGAGGGTTAGGGCTCGGTTTAGGGTACGGGTTAGGATTAGGGTACGTGTTAGGGTTAGGGTAGGGGTTAGGGTTAGGGTACGCGTTAGGGTTAGGGTAGTTATTAAACCTATCCCACTCTCTAGATACCCCTTAGCACGTCAAGGAATATTATTTGGGGGTCCAGCCATGGAGAAGAGTTTAGACACTAGGAGAAGATAAGGAACACACCCATTATCAAGAAATCACATTAGGATTCTCTTTTTAACCTGTTCCTTAAAACACTAGTGCTTAGGAAATCTATTGGAGGCAGAAGCAGTCAAGGGTAGCTTAGGGTTAGGGTTAGGGTTAGTGTTAGGGTACGGCTTAGGGTACGGGTTCGGGTACGGGTTCGGGTACGGCGTAGGGTATGGGTTAGGGTTAGGGTTAGGGTTAGTTTGAGGGTTAGGGCTCGGTTTAGGGTACGGGTTAGGATTAGGGTACGTGTTAGGGTTAGTGTAGGGGTTAGGGTTAGGGTACGCGTTAGGGTTATGGTAGTTATTAAACCTATCCCACTCTCTAGATACCCCTTAGCAGGTCAAGGAATATTATTTGGGGTTCCAGCCATGGAGAAGAGTTTAGACACTAGGAGAAGATAAGGAACACACCCATTATCAAGAAATCACATTAGGATTCTCTTTTTAACCTGTTCCTTAAAACAATAGTGCTTAGGAAATATATTGGAGGCAGAAGCAGTCAAGGGTAGCTTAGGGTTAGGGTTAGGGTTAGGGTACGGCTTAGGGTACGGGTTCGGGTCCGGGTTCGGGTACGGCGTAGGGTATGGGTTAAGGTTAGGGTTAGGGTTAGTTTGAGGGTTAGGGCTCGGTTTAGGGTACGGGTTAGGATTTGTGTACGTGTTAGGGTTAGGGTAGAGGTTAGGGTTAGGGTACGCGTTAGGGTTAGGGTAGTTATTAAACCTATCCCACTCTCTAGATACCCCTTAGCACGTCAAGGAATATTATTTGGGGGTCCAGCCATGGAGAAGAGTTTAGACACTAGGAGAAGATAAGGAACACACCCATTATCAAAAAATCACATTAGGATTCTCTTTTTAACCTGTTCCTTAAAACACTAGTGCTTCGGAAATCTATTGAAGGCAGAAGCAGTCAAGGGTAGCTTAGGGTTAGGGTTAGGGTTAGGGTACGGCTTAGGGTACGGGTTCGGGTACGGGTTCGGGTACGGGTTTGGGTATGGCGTAGGATAGGGGTTAGGGTTAGGTTTAGGGTTAGTTTGAGGGTTAGGGCTCGGTTTAGGGTACGGGTTAGGATTAGGGTACGTGTTAGGGTTAGGGTAGGGGTTAGGGTTAGGGTACGCGTTAGGGTTAGGGTAGTTATTATATCTATCCCACTCTCTAGATACCCCTTAGCACGTCAAGGAATATTATTTGGGGGTCCAGCCATGGAGAAGAGTTTAGACACTAGGAGAAGATTAGGAACACACCCATTATCAAGAAATCACATTAGGATTCTCTTTTTAACCTGTTCCTTAAAACACTAGTGCTTAGGAAATCTATTGGAGGCAGAAGCAGTCAAGGGTAGCTTAGGGTTAGGGTTAGGGTTAGTGTTAGGGTACGGCTTAGGGTACGGGTTCGGGTACGGGTTCGGGTACGGCGTAGGGTATGGGTTAGGGTTAGGGTTAGGGTTAGTTTGAGGGTTAGGGCTCGGTTTAGGGTACGGGTTAGGATTAGGGTACGTGTTAGGGTTAGTGTAGGGGTTAGGGTTAGGGTACGCGTTAGGGTTATGGTAGTTATTAAACCTATCCCACTCTCTAGATACCCCTTAGCACGTCAAGGAATATTATTTGGGTGTCCAGCCATGGAGAAGAGTTTAGACACTAGGAGAAGATAAGGAACACACCCATTAACAAGAAATCACATTAGGATTCTCTTTTTAACCTGTTCCTTAAAACACTAGTGCTTAGGAAATCTATTGGAGGCAGAAGCAGTCAAGGGTAGCTTAGGGTTAGGGTAAGGGTTATTGTTAGGGTAAGGCTTAGGGTACGGGTTCGGGTACGGGTTCGGGTACGGCATAGGGTATGGGTTAGGGTTAGGGTTAGGGTTAGTTGGGGGTTAGGGCTCGGTTTAGGGTACGGGTCAGGATTAGGGTACGTGTTAGGGTTAGGGTAGGGGTTAGGGTTAGGGTACGCGTTAGGATTACTGTAGTTATTAAACCTATCCCACTCTCTAGATACCCCTTAGCACGTCAAGGAATATTATTTGGGGGTCCAGCCATGGAGAAGAGTTTAGACACTAGGAGAAGATAAGGAACACACCCATTATCAAGAAATCACATTAGGATTCTCTTTTTAACCTGTTCCTTAAAACACTAGTGCTTAGGAAATCTATTGGAGGCAGAAGCAGTCAAGGGTAGCTTAGGGTTAGGGTTAGGGTTAGGGCTAGGGTTAGGGCACGGCTTAGGGTACGGGTTCGGGTACGGGTTTGGGTATGGCGTAGGGTATGGGTTAGGGTTAGGGATAGGGTTAGTTTGAGGGTTAGGGCTCGGTTTAGGGTTCGGGTTAAGATTAGGGTACGTGTTAGGGTTAGGGTAGGGGTTAGGGTTAGGGTACGCGTTAGGGTTAGGGTAGTTATTAAACCTATCCCACTCTCTAGATACCCTTTAGCACGTCAAGGAATATTATTTGGGGGTCCAGCCATGGAGAAGAGTTTAGACACTAGGAGAAGATAAGGAACACACCCATTATCCTGAAATCACATTAGGATTCTCTTTTTAACCTGTTCCTTAATACACTAGTGCTTAGGAATTCTATTAGAGGCAGAAGCAGTGAAGGGTAGCTTAGGGTTAGGGTTAGGGTTAGGTTTAGGGTTAGGGTTAGGGTACGGCGTAGGGAACGGGTTCGGGTACGGGTTCGGGTACGGCGTAGGGTATGGGTTAGGGTTAGGGTTAGGGTTAGTTTGAGGGTTAGGGCTCGGTTTAGGGTACGGGTTAGGATTAGTGTACGTGTTAGGGTTAGGGTAGAGGTTAGGGTTAGGGTACGCGTTAGGGTTAGGGTAGTTATTAAACCTATCCCACTCTCTAGATACCCCTTAGCACGTCAAGGAATATTATTTGGGGGTCCAGCCATGGAGAAGAGTTTAGACACTAGGAGAAGATAAGGAACACACCCATTATTAAGAAATCACATTACGATTCTCTTTTTAACCTGTTCCTTAAAACACTAGTGCTTAGGAAATCTATTGGAGGCAGAAGCAGTCAAGGGTAGCTTAGGGTTAGGGTTAGGGTTATTGTTAGGGTAAGGCTTAGAGTACGGGTTCAGGTACGGGTTCGGGTACGGCGTAGGGTATGGGTTAGGGTTAGGGTTAGGGTTAGTTTGAGGGTTAGGGCTCGGTTTAGGGTACGGGTTAGGATTAGGGTACGTGTTAGGTTTAGGGTAGGTGTTAGGGTTAGGGTACGCGTTAGGGTTAGGGTAGTTATTAAACCTATCCCACTCTCTAGATACCCCTTAGCACGTCAAGGAATATTATTTGGGGTTCCAGCCATGGAGAAGAGTTTAGACAGTAGGAGAAGATAAGGAACACACCCATTATCAAGAAATCACATTAGGATTCTCTTTTTAACCTGTTCCTTAAAACACTAGTGCTTAGGAAATCTATTGGAGGCAGAAGCAGTCAAGGGTAGCTTAGGGTTAGGGTTAGGGTTAGGGTACGGCTTAGGGTACGGGTTCGGGTACGGATTCGGGTACGGGTTTGGGTATGGCGTAGGATATGGTTTAGGGATAGGGTTAGGGTTAGTTTGAGGGTTAGGGCTCGGTTTAGGGTACGGGTTAAGATTAGGGTACGAGTTAGGGTTAGGGTAGGGGTTAGGGTTAGGGTACGCGTTAGGGTTAGGGTAGTTATTAAACCTATCCCACTCTCTAGATACCCCTTAGCACGTCAAGGAATATTATTTGGGTGTCCAGCCATGGAGAAGAGTTTAGACACTAGGAGAAGATAAGGAACACACCCATTATCAAGAAATCACATTAGGATTCTCTTTTTAACCTGTTCCTTAAAACACTAGTGCTTAGGAAATCTATTGGAGGCAGAAGGAGTCAAGGGTAGCTTAGGGTTAGGGTTAGGGTTAGGGTACGGCTTAGGTTACGGGTTTGGGTACGGATTCGGGTACGGGTTTGGGTATGGCGTAGGATATGGTTTAGGGATAGGGTTAGGGTTAGTTTGAGGGTTAGGGCTCGGTTTAGGGTACGGGTTAAGATTAGGGTACGTGTTAGGGTTAGGGTAGGGGTTAGGGTTAGGGTACGCGTTAGGGTTAGGGTAGTTATTAAACCTATCCCACTCTCTAGATACCCCTTAGCACGTCAAGGAATATTATTTGGGTGTCCAGCCATGGAGAAGAGTTTAGACACTAGGAGAAGATAAGGAACACACCCATTATCAAGAAATCACATTAGGATTCTCTTTTTAACCTGTTCCTTAAAACACTAGTGCTTAGGAAATCTATTGGAGGCAGAAGCAGTCAAGGGTAGCTTAGGGTTAGGGTTAGGGTTAGGGTACGGCTTAGGGTACGGGTTCGGGTACGGGTTCGGGTACGGGTTTGGGTATGGCGTAGGATAGGGGTTAGGGTTAGGGTTAGGGTTAGTTTGAGGGTTAGTGCTTGGTTTAGGGTACGCGTAAGGATTAGGGTACGTGTTAGGGTTAGGGTAGGGGTTAGGGTTAGGGTACGCGTTAGGGTTAGGGTAGTTATTAAACCTATCCCACTCTCTAGATACCCCTTAGCACGTCAAGGAATATTATTTGGGGGTCCAGCCATGGAGAAGAGTTTAGACACTAGGAGAAGATAAGGAACACACCCATTATCAAGAAATCACATTAGGATTCTCTTTTTAACCTGTTCCTTAAAACACTAGTGCTTAGGAAATCTATTGGAGGCAGAAGCAGTCAAGGGTAGCTTAGGGTTAGGGTTAGGGTTAGTGTTAGGGTACGGCTTAGGGTACGGGTTCGGGTACGGGTTCGGGTACGGCGTAGGGTATGGGTTAGGGTTAGGGTTAGGGTTAGTTTGAGGGTTAGGGCTCGGTTTAGGGTACGGGTTAGGATTAGGGTACTTGTTAGGGTTAGTGTAGGGGTTAGGGTTAGGGTACGCGTTAGGGTTACGGTAGTTATTAAACCTATCCCACTCTCTAGATACCCCTTAGCACGTCAAGGAATATTATTTGGGTGTCCAGCCATGGAGAAGAGTTTAGACACTAGGAGAAGATAAGGAACACACCCATTATCAAGAAATCACATTAGGATTCTCTTTTTAACCTGTTCCTTAAAACACTAGTGCTTAGGAAATCTACTGGAGGCAGAAGCAGTCAAGGGAAGCTTAGGGTTAGGGTTAGGGTTAGGGCTAGGGTTAGGGCACGGCTTAGGGTACGGGTTCGGGTACGGGTTCGGGTACGGCATAGGGTATGGGTTAGGTTTAGGGTTAGGGTTAGTTTGAGGGTTAGGGCTCGGTTTAGGGTACGGGTTAGGATTAGGGTACGTGTTAGGGTTAGGGTAGGGGTTAGGGTTAGGGTACGCGTTAGGGTTAGGGTAGTTATTAAACCTATCCCACTCTCTAGATACCCCTTCGCACGTCAAGGAATATTATATGGGGGTCCAGCCATGGAGAAGAGTTTAGACACTAGGAGAAGATAAGGAACACACCCATTATCAAGAAATCACATTAGGATTCTCTTTTTAACCTGTTCCTTAAAACACTAGTGCTTAGGAAATCTATTGGAGGCAGAAGCAGTCAAGGGTAGCTTAGGGTTAGGGTTAGGGTTAGGGTACGGCTTAGGGTACGGGTTCGGGTACGGGTTCGGGTACGGGTTTGGGTATGGCGTAGGGTATGGGTTAGGGTTAGGGTTAGGGTTAGTTTGAGGGTTAGGGCTCGGTTTAGGTTACGGGTTACGATTATGGTACGAGTTAGTGTTAGGGTACGGGTTAGGGTTAGGGTACGCATTAGGATTACTGTAGTTATTAAACCTATCCCACTCTCTAGATACCCCTTAGCACGTCAAGGAATATTATTTGGGTGTCCAGCCATGGAGAAGAGTTTAGACACTAGGAGAAGATAAGGAACACACCCATTATCAAGAAATCACATTAGGATTCTCTTTTTAACCTGTTCCTTAAAACACTAGTGCTTAGGAAATCTATTGAAGGCAGAAGCAGTCAAGGGTAGCTTAGGGTTAGGGTTAGGGTTAGGGTACGGCTTAGGGTACGGGTTCGGGTACAGGTTCGGGTACGGGTTTGGGTATGGCGTAGGATAGGGGTTAGGGTTAGGGTTAGGGTTAGTTTGAGGGTTAGGGCTCGGTTTAGGGTACGGGTTAGGATTAGGGTACGTGTTAGGGTTAGGGTAGGGGTTAGGGTTAGGGTACGCGTTAGGGTTAGGGTAGTTATTAAACCTATCCCACTCTCTAGATACCCCTTAGCACGTCAAGGAATATTATTTGGGGGTCCAGCCATGGAGAAGAGTTTAGACACTAGGAGAAGATAAGGAACACACCCATTATCAAGAAATCACATTAGGATTCTCTTTTTAACCTGTTCCTTAAAACACTAGTGCTTAGGAAATCTATTGGAGGCAGAAGCAGTCAAGGGTAGCTTAGGGTTAGGGTTAGGGTTAGTGTTAGGGTACGGCTTAGGGTACGGGTTCGGGTACGGGTTCGGGTACGGCGTAGGGTATGGGTTAGGGTTAGGGTTAGGGTTAGTTTGAGGGTTAGGGCTCGGTTTAGGGTACGGGTTAGGATTAGGGTACGTGTTAGGGTTAGTGTAGGGGTTAGGGTTAGGGTACGCGTTAGGGTTATGGTAGTTATTAAACCTATCCCACTCTCTAGATACCCCTTAGCAGGTCAAGGAATATTATTTGGGGTTCCAGCCATGGAGAAGAGTTTAGACACTAGGAGAAGATAAGGAACACACCCATTATCAAGAAATCACATTAGGATTCTCTTTTTAACCTGTTCCTTAAAACAATAGTGCTTAGGAAATATATTGGAGGCAGAAGCAGTCAAGGGTAGCTTAGGGTTAGGGTTAGGGTTAGGGTACGGCTTAGGGTACGGGTTCGGGTCCGGGTTCGGGTACGGCGTAGGGTATGGGTTAAGGTTAGGGTTAGGGTTAGTTTGAGGGTTAGGGCTCGGTTTAGGGTACGGGTTAGGATTTGTGTACGTGTTAGGGTTAGGGTAGAGGTTAGGGTTAGGGTACGCGTTAGGGTTAGGGTAGTTATTAAACCTATCCCACTCTCTAGATACCCCTTAGCACGTCAAGGAATATTATTTGGGGGTCCAGCCATGGAGAAGAGTTTAGACACTAGGAGAAGATAAGGAACACACCCATTATCAAAAAATCACATTAGGATTCTCTTTTTAACCTGTTCCTTAAAACACTAGTGCTTCGGAAATCTATTGAAGGCAGAAGCAGTCAAGGGTAGCTTAGGGTTAGGGTTAGGGTTAGGGTACGGCTTAGGGTACGGGTTCGGGTACGGGTTCGGGTACGGGTTTGGGTATGGCGTAGGATAGGGGTTAGGGTTAGGTTTAGGGTTAGTTTGAGGGTTAGGGCTCGGTTTAGGGTACGGGTTAGGATTAGGGTACGTGTTAGGGTTAGGGTAGGGGTTAGGGTTAGGGTACGCGTTAGGGTTAGGGTAGTTATTATATCTATCCCACTCTCTAGATACCCCTTAGCACGTCAAGGAATATTATTTGGGGGTCCAGCCATGGAGAAGAGTTTAGACACTAGGAGAAGATTAGGAACACACCCATTATCAAGAAGTCACATTAGGATTCTCTTTTTAACCTGTTCCTTAAAACACTAGTGCTTAGGAAATCTATTGGAGGCAGAAGCAGTCAAGGGTAGCTTAGGGTTAGGGTTAGGGTTAGTGTTAGGGTACGGCTTAGGGTACGGGTTCGGGTACGGGTTCGGGTACGGCGTAGGGTATGGGTTAGGGTTAGGGTTAGGGTTAGTTTGAGGGTTAGGGCTCGGTTTAGGGTACGGGTTAGGATTAGGGTACGTGTTAGGGTTAGTGTAGGGGTTAGGGTTAGGGTACGCGTTAGGGTTATGGTAGTTATTAAACCTATCCCACTCTCTAGATACCCCTTAGCACGTCAAGGAATATTATTTGGGTGTCCAGCCATGGAGAAGAGTTTAGACACTAGGAGAAGATAAGGAACACACCCATTAACAAGAAATCACATTAGGATTCTCTTTTTAACCTGTTCCTTAAAACACTAGTGCTTAGGAAATCTATTGGAGGCAGAAGCAGTCAAGGGTAGCTTAGGGTTAGGGTAAGGGTTATTGTTAGGGTAAGGCTTAGGGTACGGGTTCGGGTACGGGTTCGGGTACGGCATAGGGTATGGGTTA
Organism: Eschrichtius robustus; assembly: GCF_028021215.1. NCBI lineage: Eukaryota > Metazoa > Chordata > Mammalia > Artiodactyla > Eschrichtiidae > Eschrichtius > Eschrichtius robustus. The sequence continues at coordinate 100,873,008 of NC_090837.1, forward strand.
GGGTTAGGGTTAGGGTTAGTTGGGGGTTAGGGCTCGGTTTAGGGTACGGGTCAGGATTAGGGTACGTGTTAGGGTTAGGGTAGGGGTTAGGGTTAGGGTACGCGTTAGGATTACTGTAGTTATTAAACCTATCCCACTCTCTAGATACCCCTTAGCACGTCAAGGAATATTATTTGGGGGTCCAGCCATGGAGAAGAGTTTAGACACTAGGAGAAGATAAGGAACACACCCATTATCAAGAAATCACATTAGGATTCTCTTTTTAACCTGTTCCTTAAAACACTAGTGCTTAGGAAATCTATTGGAGGCAGAAGCAGTCAAGGGTAGCTTATGGTTAGGGTTAGGGTTAGGGCTAGGGTTAGGGCACGGCTTAGGGTACGGGTTCGGGTACGGGTTTGGGTATGGCGTAGGGTATGGGTTAGGGTTAGGGATAGGGTTAGTTTGAGGGTTAGGGCTCGGTTTAGGGTTCGGGTTAAGATTAGGGTACGTGTTAGGGTTAGGGTAGGGGTTAGGGTTAGGGTACGCGTTAGGGTTAGGGTAGTTATTAAACCTATCCCACTCTCTAGATACCCTTTAGCACGTCAAGGAATATTATTTGGGGGTCCAGCCATGGAGAAGAGTTTAGACACTAGGAGAAGATAAGGAACACACCCATTATCCTGAAATCACATTAGGATTCTCTTTTTAACCTGTTCCTTAATACACTAGTGCTTAGGAATTCTATTAGAGGCAGAAGCAGTGAAGGGTAGCTTAGGGTTAGGGTTAGGGTTAGGTTTAGTGTTAGGGTTAGGGTACGGCGTAGGGAACGGGTTCGGGTACGGGTTCGGGTACGGCGTAGGGTATGGGTTAGGGTTAGGGTTAGGGTTAGTTTGAGGGTTAGGGCTCGGTTTAGGGTACGGGTTAGGATTAGTGTACGTGTTAGGGTTAGGGTAGAGGTTAGGGTTAGGGTACGCGTTAGGGTTAGGGTAGTTATTAAACCTATCCCACTCTCTAGATACCCCTTAGCACGTCAAGGAATATTATTTGGGGGTCCAGCCATGGAGAAGAGTTTAGACACTAGGAGAAGATAAGGAACACACCCATTATTAAGAAATCACATTACGATTCTCTTTTTAACCTGTTCCTTAAAACACTAGTGCTTAGGAAATCTATTGGAGGCAGAAGCAGTCAAGGGTAGCTTAGGGTTAGGGTTAGGGTTATTGTTAGGGTAAGGCTTAGAGTACGGGTTCAGGTACGGGTTCGGGTACGGCGTAGGGTATGGGTTAGGGTTAGGGTTAGGGTTAGTTTGAGGGTTAGGGCTCGGTTTAGGGTACGGGTTAGGATTAGGTTACGTGTTAGGTTTAGGGTAGGTGTTAGGGTTAGGGTACGCGTTAGGGTTAGGGTAGTTATTAAACCTATCCCACTCTCTAGATACCCCTTAGCACGTCAAGGAATATTATTTGGGGTTCCAGCCATGGAGAAGAGTTTAGACAGTAGGAGAAGATAAGGAACACACCCATTATCAAGAAATCACATTAGGATTCTCTTTTTAACCTGTTCCTTAAAACACTAGTGCTTAGGAAATCTATTGGAGGCAGAAGCAGTCAAGGGTAGCTTAGGGTTAGGGTTAGGGTTAGGGTACGGCTTAGGGTACGGGTTCGGGTACGGATTCGGGTACGGGTTTGGGTATGGCGTAGGATATGGTTTAGGGATAGGGTTAGGGTTAGTTTGAGGGTTAGGGCTCGGTTTAGGGTACGGGTTAAGATTAGGGTACGAGTTAGGGTTAGGGTAGGGGTTAGGGTTAGGGTACGCGTTAGGGTTAGGGTAGTTATTAAACCTATCCCACTCTCTAGATACCCCTTAGCACGTCAAGGAATATTATTTGGGTGTCCAGCCATGGAGAAGAGTTTAGACACTAGGAGAAGATAAGGAACACACCCATTATCAAGAAATCACATTAGGATTCTCTTTTTAACCTGTTCCTTAAAACACTAGTGCTTAGGAAATCTATTGGAGGCAGAAGCAGTCAAGGGTAGCTTAGGGTTAGGGTTAGGGTTAGGGTACGGCTTAGGGTACGGGTTCGGGTACGGGTTCGGGTACGGGTTTGGGTATGGCGTAGGATAGGGGTTAGGGTTAGGGTTAGGGTTAGTTTGAGGGTTAGTGCTTGGTTTAGGGTACGCGTAAGGATTAGGGTACGTGTTAGGGTTAGGGTAGGGGTTAGGGTTAGGGTACGCGTTAGGGTTAGGGTAGTTATTAAACCTATCCCACTCTCTAGATACCCCTTAGCACGTCAAGGAATATTATTTGGGGGTCCAGCCATGGAGAAGAGTTTAGACACTAGGAGAAGATAAGGAACACACCCATTATCAAGAAATCACATTAGGATTCTCTTTTTAACCTGTTCCTTAAAACACTAGTGCTTAGGAAATCTATTGGAGGCAGAAGCAGTCAAGGGTAGCTTAGGGTTAGGGTTAGGGTTAGTGTTAGGGTACGGCTTAGGGTACGGGTTCGGGTACGGGTTCGGGTACGGCGTAGGGTATGGGTTAGGGTTAGGGTTAGGGTTAGTTTGAGGGTTAGGGCTCGGTTTAGGGTACGGGTTAGGATTAGGGTACTTGTTAGGGTTAGTGTAGGGGTTAGGGTTAGGGTACGCGTTAGGGTTACGGTAGTTATTAAACCTATCCCACTCTCTAGATACCCCTTAGCACGTCAAGGAATATTATTTGGGTGTCCAGCCATGGAGAAGAGTTTAGACACTAGGAGAAGATAAGGAACACACCCATTATCAAGAAATCACATTAGGATTCTCTTTTTAACCTGTTCCTTAAAACACTAGTGCTTAGGAAATCTACTGGAGGCAGAAGCAGTCAAGGGAAGCTTAGGGTTAGGGTTAGGGTTAGGGCTAGGGTTAGGGCACGGCTTAGGGTACGGGTTCGGGTACGGGTTCGGGTACGGCATAGGGTATGGGTTAGGTTTAGGGTTAGGGTTAGTTTGAGGGTTAGGGCTCGGTTTAGGGTACGGGTTAGGATTAGGGTACGTGTTAGGGTTAGGGTAGGGGTTAGGGTTAGGGTACGCGTTAGGGTTAGGGTAGTTATTAAACCTATCCCACTCTCTAGATACCCCTTCGCACGTCAAGGAATATTATTTGGGGGTCCAGCCATGGAGAAGAGTTTAGACACTAGGAGAAGATAAGGAACACACCCATTATCAAGAAATCACATTAGGATTCTCTTTTTAACCTGTTCCTTAAAACACTAGTGCTTAGGAAATCTATTGGAGGCAGAAGCAGTCAAGGGTAGCTTAGGGTTAGGGTTAGGGTTAGGGTACGGCTTAGGGTACGGGTTCGGGTACGGGTTCGGGTACGGGTTTGGGTATGGCGTAGGGTATGGGTTAGGGTTAGGGTTAGGGTTAGTTTGAGGGTTAGGGCTCGGTTTAGGTTACGGGTTACGATTATGGTACGAGTTAGTGTTAGGGTACGGGTTAGGGTTAGGGTACGCGTTAGGGTTATGTTCGTTATTAAACCTATCCCACTCTCTAGATACCCCTTAGCACGTCAAAGAATATTATTTGGGGGTCCAGCCATGGAGAAGAGTTTAGACACTAGGAGAAGATAAGGAACACACCCATTATCAAGAAATCACATTAGGATTCTCTTTTTAACCTGTTCCTTAAAACACTAGTGCTTAGGAAATCTATTGGAGGCAGAAGCAGTCAAGGGTAGCTTAGGGTTAGGGTAAGGGTTATTGTTAGGGTAAGGCTTAGGGTACGGGTTCGGGTACGGGTTCGGGTACGGCATAGGGTATGGGTTAGGGTTAGGGTTAGAGTTAGTTTGGGGGTTAGGGCTCGGTTTAGGGTACGGGTCAGGATTAGGGTACGTGTTAGGGTTAGGGTAGGGGTTAGGGTTAGGGTACGCATTAGGATTACTGTAGTTATTTAACCTATCCCACTCTCTAGATACCCCTTAGCACGTCAAGGAATATTATTTGGGGGTCCAGCCATGGAGAAGAGTTTAGACACTAGGAGAAGATAAGGAACACACCCATTATCAAGAAATCACATTAGGATTCTCTTTTTAACCTGTTCCTTAAAACACTAGTGCTTAGGAAATCTATTGGAGGCAGAAGCATTCAAGGGTAGCTTAGGGTTAGGGTTAGGGTTAGGGTACGGCTTAGGGTACGGGTTCGGGTACGGGTTCGGGTACGGGTTTGGGTATGGCGTAGGATAGGGGTTAGGGTTAGGGTTAGGGTTAGTTTGAGGGTTAGGGCTCGGTTTAGGGTACGGGTTAGGATTAGGGTACGTGTTAGGGTTAGGGTAGGGGTTAGGGTTAGGGTACGCGTTAGGGTTAGGGTAGTTATTAAACCTATCCCACTCTCTAGATACCCCTTAGCACGTCAAGGAATATTATTTGGGGGTCCAGCCATGGAGAAGAGTTTAGACACTAGGAGAAGATAAGGAACACACCCATTATCAAGAAATCACATTAGGATTCTCTTTTTAACCTGTTCCTTAAAACACTAGTGCTTAGGAAATCTATTGGAGGCAGAAGCAGTCAAGGGTAGCTTAGGGTTAGGGTTAGGGTTAGTGTTAGGGTACGGCTTAGGGTACGGGTTCGGGTACGGGTTCGGGTACGGCGTAGGGTATGGGTTAGGGTTAGGGTTAGGGTTAGTTTGAGGGTTAGGGCTCGGTTTAGGGTACGGGTTAGGATTAGGGTACGTGTTAGGGTTAGTGTAGGGGTTAGGGTTAGGGTACGCGTTAGGGTTATGGTAGTTATTAAACCTATCCCACTCTCTAGATACCCCTTAGCACGTCAAGGAATATTATTTGGGGTTCCAGCCATGGAGAAGAGTTTAGACACTAGGAGAAGATAAGGAACACACCCATTATCAAGAAATCACATTAGGATTCTCTTTTTAACCTGTTCCTTAAAACACTAGTGCTTAGGAAATCTATTGGAGGCAGAAGCAGTCAAGGGTAGCTTAGGGTTAGGGTTAGGGTTAGGGCTAGGGTTAGGGCACGGCTTAGGGTACGGGTTCGGGTACGGGTTTGGGTATGGCGTAGGGTATGGGTTAGGGTTAGGGATAGGGTTAGTTTGAGGGTTAGGGCTCGGTTTAGGGTTCGGGTTAAGATTAGGGTACGTGTTAGGGTTAGGGTAGGGGTTAGGGTTAGGGTACGCGTTAGGGTTAGGGTAGTTATTAAACCTATCCCACTCTCTAGATACCCTTTAGCACGTCAAGGAATATTATTTGGGGGTCCAGCCATGGAGAAGAGTTTAGACACTAGGAGAAGATAAGGAACACACCCATTATCCTGAAATCACATTAGGATTCTCTTTTTAACCTGTTCCTTAATACACTAGTGCTTAGGAAATCTATTAGAGGCAGAAGCAGTGAAGGGTAGTTTAGGGTTAGGGTTAGGGTTAGGTTTAGGGTTAGGGTTAGGGTACGGCGTAGGGAACGGGTTCGGGTACGGGTTCGGGTACGGCGTAGGGTATGGGTTAGGGTTAGGGTTAGGGTTAGTTTGAGGGTTAGGGCTCGGTTTAGGGTACGGGTTAGGATTAGTGTACGTGTTAGGGTTAGGGTAGAGATTAGGGTTAGGGTACGCGTTAGGGTTAGGGTAGTTATTAAACCTATCCCACTCTCTAGATACCCCTTAGCACGTCAAGGAATATTATTTGGGGGTCCAGCCATGGAGAAGAGTTTAGACACTAGGAGAAGATAAGGAACACACCCATTATTAAGAAATCACATTACGATTCTCTTTTTAACCTGTTCCTTAAAACACTAGTGCTTAGGAAATCTATTGGAGGCAGAAGCAGTCAAGGGTAGCTTAGGGTTAGGGTTAGGGTTATTGTTAGGGTAAGGCTTAGAGTACGGGTTCAGGTACGGGTTCGGGTACGGCGTAGGGTATGGGTTAGGGTTAGGGTTAGGGTTAGTTTGAGGGTTAGGGCTCGGTTTAGGGTACGGGTTAGGATTAGGGTACGTGTTAGGTTTAGGGTAGGTGTTAGGGTTAGGGTATGCGTTAGGGTTAGGGTAGTTATTAAACCTATCCCACTCTCTAGATACCCCTTAGCACGTCAAGGAATATTATTTGGGGTTCCAGCCATGGAGAAGAGTTTAGACAGTAGGAGAAGATAAGGAACACACCCATTATCAAGAAATCACATTAGGATTCTCTTTTTAACCTGTTCCTTAAAACACTAGTGCTTAGGAAATCTATTGGAGGCAGAAGCAGTCAAGGGTAGCTTAGGGTTAGGGTTAGGGTTAGGGTACGGCTTAGGGTACGGGTTCGGGTACGGATTCGGGTACGGGTTTGGGTATGGCGTAGGATATGGTTTAGGGATAGGGTTAGGGTTAGTTTGAGGGTTAGGGCTCGGTTTAGGGTACGGGTTAAGATTAGGGTACGAGTTAGGGTTAGGGTAGGGGTTAGGGTTAGGGTACGCGTTAGGGTTAGGGTAGTTATTAAACCTATCCCACTCTCTAGATACCCCTTAGCACGTCAAGGAATATTATTTGGGTGTCCAGCCATGGAGAAGAGTTTAGACACTAGGAGAAGATAAGGAACACACCCATTATCAAGAAATCACATTAGGATTCTCTTTTTAACCTGTTCCTTAAAACACTAGTGCTTAGGAAATCTATTGGAGGCAGAAGCAGTCAAGGGTAGCTTAGGGTTAGGTTTAGGGTTAGGGCTAGGGTTAGGGCACGGCTTAGGGTACGGATTCGGGTACGGGTTCGGGTACGGCATAGGGTATGGGTTAGGTTTAGGGTTAGGGTTAGTTTGAGGGTTAGGGCTCGGTTTAGGGTACGGGTTAGGATTAGGGTACGTGTTAGGGTTAGGGTAGGGGTTAGGGTTAGGGTACGCGTTAGGGTTAGGGTAGTTATTAAACCTATCCCACTCTCTAGATACCCCTTAGCACGTCAAGGAATATTATTTGGGGGTCCAGCCATGGAGAAGAGTTTAGACACTAGGAGAAGATAAGGAACACACCCATTATCAAGAAATCACATTAGGATTCTCTTTTTAACCTGTTCCTTAAAACACTAGTGCTTAGGAAATCTATTGGAGGCAGAAGCAGTCAAGGGTAGCTTAGGGTTAGGGTTAGGGTTAGGGTACGGCTTAGGGTACGGGTTCGGGTACGGGTTTGGGTATGGCGTAGGGTATGGGTTAGGGTTAGGGTTAGGGTTAGTTTGAGGGTTAGGGCTCGGTTTAGGTTACGGGTTACGATTAGGGTACGAGTTAGGGTTAGGGTACGGGTTAGGGTTAGGGTACGCGTTAGGGTTAGGTTCGTTATTAAACCTATCCCACTCTCTAGATACCCCTTAGCACGTCAAAGAATATTATTTGGGGGTCCAGCCATGGAGAAGAGTTTAGACACTAGGAGAAGATAAGGAACACACCCATTATCAAGAAATCACATTAGGATTCTCTTTTTAACCTGTTCCTTAAAACACTAGTGCTTAGGAAATCTATTGGAGGCAGAAGCAGTCAAGGGTAGCTTAGGGTTAGGGTTAGGGTTATTGTTAGGGTAAGGCTTAGGGTACGGGTTCGGGTACGGGTTCGGGTACGGCATAGGGTATGGGTTAGGGTTAGGGTTAGGGTTAGTTTGGGGGTTAGGGCTCGGTTTAGGGTACGGGTTAGGATTAGGTTACGTGTTAGGGTTAGGGTAGGGGTTAGGGTTAGGGTACGCGTTAGGATTACTGTAGTTATTAAACCTATCCCACTCTCTAGATACCCCTTAGCACGTCAAGGAATATTATTTGGGGGTCCAGCCATGGAGAAGAGTTTAGACACTAGGAGAAGATAAGGAACACACCCATTATCAAGAAATCACATTAGGATTCTCTTTTTAACCTGTTCCTTAAAACACTAGTGCTTAGGAAATCTATTGGAGGCAGAAGCAGTCAAGGGTAGCTTAGGGTTAGGGTAAGGGTTATTGTTAGGGTAAGGCTTAGGGTACGGGTTCGGGTACGGGTTCGGGTACGGCATAGGGTATGGGTTAGGGTTAGGGTTAGGGTTAGTTTGGGGGTTAGGGCTCGGTTTAGGGTACGGGTCAGGATTAGGGTACGTGTTAGGGTTAGGGTAGGGGTTAGGGTTAGGGTACGCGTTAGGATTACTGTAGTTATTAAACCTATCCCACTCTCTAGATACCCCTTAGCACGTCAAGGAATATTATTTGGGGGTCCAGCCATGGAGAAGAGTTTAGACACTAGGAGAAGATAAGGAACACACCCATTATCAAGAAATCACATTAGGATTCTCTTTTTAACCTGTTCCTTAAAACACTAGTGCTTAGGAAATCTATTGGAGGCAGAAGCAGTCAAGGGTAGCTTAGGGTTAGGGTTAGGGTTAGGGCTAGGGTTAGGGCACGGCTTAGGGTACGGGTTCGGGTACGGGTTTGGGTATGGCGTAGGGTATGGGTTAGGGTTAGGGATAGGGTTAGTTTGAGGGTTAGGGCTCGGTTTAGGGTTCGGGTTAAGATTAGGGTACGTGTTAGGGTTAGGGTAGGGGTTAGGGTTAGGGTACGCGTTAGGGTTAGGGTAGTTATTAAACCTATCCCACTCTCTAGATACCCTTTAGCACGTCAAGGAATATTATTTGGGGGTCCAGCCATGGAGAATAGTTTAGACACTAGGAGAAGATAAGAAACACACCCATTATCCTGAAATCACATTAGGATTCTCTTTTTAACCTGTTCCTTAATACACTAGTGCTTAGGAAATCTATTAGAGGCAGAAGCAGTGAAGGGTAGCTTAGGGTTAGGGTTAGGGTTAGGTTTAGGGTTAGGGTTAGGGTACGGCATAGGGAATGGGTTCGGGTACGGGTTCGGGTACGGCGTAGGGTATGGGTTAGGGTTAGGGTTAGGGTTAGTTTGAGGGTTAGGGCTCGGTTTAGGGTACGGGTTAGGATTAGTGTACGTATTAGGGTTAGGGTAGAGGTTAGGGTTAGGGTACGCGCTAGGGTTAGGGTAGTTATTAAACCTATCCCACTCTCTAGATACCCCTTAGCACGTCAAGGAATATTATTTGTTGGGTCCAGCCATGGAGAAGAGTTTAGACACTAGGAGAAGATAAGGAACACACCCATTATCAAGAAATCACATTAGGATTCTCTTTTTAACCTGTTCCTTAAAACACTAGTGCTTAGGAAATCTATTGAAGGCAGAAGCAGTCAAGGGTAGCTTAGGGTTAGGGTTAGGGTTAGGGTACGGCTTAGGGTACGGGTTCGGGTACGGGTTCGGGTACGGGTTTGGGTATGGCGTAGGATAGGGGTTAGGGTTAGGGTTAGGGTTAGTTTGAGGGTTAGGGCTCGGTTTAGGGTACGGGTTAGGATTAGGGTACGTGTTAGGGTTAGGGTAGGGGTTAGGGTTAGGGTAAGCGTTAGGGTTAGGGTAGTTATTAAACCTATCCCACTCTCTAGATACCCCTTAGCACGTCAAGGAATATTATTTGGGGGTCCAGCCATGGAGAAGAGTTTAGACACTAGGAGAAGATAAGGAACACACCCATTATCAAGAAATCACATTAGGATTCTCTTTTTAACCTGTTCCTTAAAACACTAGTGCTTAGGAAATCTATTGGAGGCAGAAGCAGTCAAGGGTAGCTTAGGGTTAGGGTTAGGGTTAGGGTACGGCTTAGGGTACGGGTTCGGGTACGGATTCGGGTACGGGTTTGGGTATGGCGTAGGATATGGTTTAGGGATAGGGTTAGGATTAGTTTGAGGGTTAGGGCTCGGTTTAGGGTACGGGTTAAGATTAGGGTACGAGTTAGGGTTAGGGTAGGGGTTAGGGTTAGGGTACGCGTTAGGGTTAGGGTAGTTATTATACCTATCCCACTCTCTAGATACCCCTTAGCACGTCAAGGAATATTATTTGGGTGTCCAGCCATGGAGAAGAGTTTAGACACTAGGAGAAGATAAGGAACACACCCATTATCAAGAAATCACATTAGGATTCTCTTTTTAACCTGTTCCTTAAAACACTAGTGCTTAGGAAATCTATTGGAGGCAGAAGCAGTCAAGGGTAGCTTAGGGTTAGGTTTAGGGTTAGGGCTAGGGTTAGGGCACGGCTTAGGGTACGGGTTCGGGTACGGGTTCGGGTACGGCATAGGGTATGGGTTAGGTTTAGGGTTAGGGTTAGTTTGAGGGTTAGGGCTCGGTTTAGGGTACGGGTTAGGATTAGGGTACGTGTTAGGGTTAGGGTAGGGGTTAGGGTTAGGGTACGCGTTAGGGTTAGGGTAGTTATTAAACCTATCCCACTCTCTAGATACCCCTTAGCACGTCAAGGAATATTATTTGGGGGTCCAGCCATGGAGAAGAGTTTAGACACTAGGAGAAGATAAGGAACACACCCATTATCAAGAAATCACATTAGGATTCTCTTTTTAACCTGTTCCTTAAAACACTAGTGCTTAGGAAATCTATTGGAGGCAGAAGCAGTCAAGGGTAGCTTAGGGTTAGGGTTAGGGTTAGGGTACGGCTTAGGGTACGGGTTCGGGTACGGGTTCGGGTACGGGTTTGGGTATGGCGTAGGGTATGGGTTAGGGTTAGGGTTAGGGTTAGTTTGAGGGTTAGGGATCGGTTTAGGTTACGGGTTACGATTAGGGTACGAGTTAGGGTTAGGGTACGGGTTAGGGTTAGGGTACGCGTTAGGGTTATGTTCGTTATTAAACCTATCCCACTCTCTAGATACCCCTTAGCACGTCAAAGAATATTATTTGGGGGTCCAGCCATGGAGAAGAGTTTAGACACTAGGAGAAGATAAGGAACACACCCATTATCAAGAAATCACATTAGGATTCTCTTTTTAACCTGTTCTTTAAAACACTAGTGCTTAGGAAATCTATTGGAGGCAGAAGCAGTCAAGGGTAGCTTAGGGTTAGGGTTAGGGTTAGTGTTAGGGTACGGCTTAGGGTACGGGTTCGGGTACGGGTTCGGGTACGGCATAGGGTATGGGTTAGGGTTAGGGTTAGGGTTAGTTTGGGGGTTAGGGCTCGGTTTAGGGTACGGGTTAGGATTAGGTTACGTGTTAGGGTTAGGGTAGGGGTTAGGGTTAGGGTACGCGTTAGGATTACTGTAGTTATTAAACCTATCCCACTCTCTAGATACCCCTTAGCACGTCAAGGAATATTATTTGGGGGTCCAGCCATGGAGAAGAGTTTAGACACTAGGAGAAGATAAGGAACACACCCATTATCAAGAAATCACATTAGGATTCTCTTATTAACCTGTTCCTTAAAACACTAGTGCTTAGGAAATCTATTGGAGGCAGAAGCAGTCAAGGGTAGCTTAGGGTTAGGGTAAGGGTTATTGTTAGGGTAAGGCTTAGGGTACGGGTTCGGGTACGGGTTCGGGTACGGCATAGGGTATGGATTAGGGTTAGGGTTAGGGTTAGTTTGGGGGTTAGGGCTCGGTTTAGGGTACGGGTCAGGATTAGGGTACGTGTTAGGGTTAGGGTAGGGGTTAGGGTTAGGGTACGCGTTAGGATTACTGTAGTTATTAAACCTATCCCACTCTCTAGATACCCCTTAGCACGTCAAGGAATATTATTTGGGGGTCCAGCCATGGAGAAGAGTTTAGACACTAGGAGAAGATAAGGAACACACCCATTATCAAGAAATCACATTAGGATTCTCTTTTTAACCTGTTCCTTAAAACACTAGTGCTTAGGAAATCTATTGGAGGCAGAAGCAGTCAAGGGTAGCTTAGGGTTAGGGTTAGGGTTAGGGCTAGGGTTAGGGCACGGCTTAGGGTACGGGTTCGGGTACGGGTTTGGGTATGGCGTAGGGTATGGGTTAGGGTTAGGGATAGGGTTAGTTTGAGGGTTAGGGCTCGGTTTAGGGTTCGGGTTAAGATTAGGGTACGTGTTAGGGTTAGTGTAGGGGTTAGGGTTAGGGTACGCGTTAGGGTTAGGGTAGTTATTAAACCTATCCCACTCTCTAGATACCCTTTAGCACGTCAAGGAATATTATTTGGGGGTCCAGCCATGGAGAAGAGTTTAGACACTAGGAGAAGATAAGGAACACACCCATTATCCTGAAATCACATTAGGATTCTCTTTTTAACCTGTTCCTTAATACACTAGTGCTTAGGAAATCTATTAGAGGCAGAAGCAGTGAAGGGTAGCTTAGGGTTAGGGTTAGGGTTAGGTTTAGGGTTAGGGTTAGGGTACGGCGTAGGGAACGGGTTCGGGTACGGGTTCGGGTACGGCGTAGGGTATGGGTTAGGGTTAGGGTTAGGGTTAGTTTGAGGGTTAGGGCTCGGTTTAGGGTACGGGTTAGGATTAGTGTACGTATTAGGGTTAGGGTAGAGGTTAGGGTTAGGGTACGCGCTAGGGTTAGGGTAGTTATTAAACCTATCCCACTCTCTAGATACCCCTTAGCACGTCAAGGAATATTATTTGTTGGGTCCAGCCATGGAGAAGAGTTTAGACACTAGGAGAAGATAAGGAACACACCCATTATCAAGAAATCACATTAGGATTCTCTTTTTAACCTGTTCCTTAAAACACTAGTGCTTAGGAAATCTATTGAAGGCAGAAGCAGTAAAGGGTAGCTTAGGGTTAGGGTTAGGGTTAGGGTACGGCTTAGGGTACGGGTTCGGGTACGGGTTCGGGTACGGGTTTGGGTATGGCGTAGGATAGGGTTTAGGGTTAGGGTTAGGGTTAGTTTGAGGGTTAGGCCTCGGTTTAGGGTACGGGTTAGGATTAGGGTACGTGCTAGGGTTAGGGTAGGGGTTAGGGTTAGGGTAAGCGTTAGGGTTAGGGTAGTTATTAAACCTATCCCACTCTCTAGATACCCCTTAGCACGTCAAGGAATATTATTTGGGGGTCCAGCCATGGAGAAGAGTTTAGACACTAGGAGAAGATAAGGAACACACCCATTATCAAGAAATCACATTAGGATTCTCTTTTTAACCTGTTCCTTAAAACACTAGTGCTTAGGAAATCTATTGGAGGCAGAAGCAGTCAAGGGTAGCTTAGGGTTAGGGTTAGGGTTAGTGTTAGGGTACGGCTTAGGGTACGGGTTCGGGTACGGGTTCGGGTACGGCGTAGGGTATGGGTTAGGGTTAGGGTTAGGGTTAGTTTGAGGGTTAGGGCTCGGTTTAGGGTACTGGTTAGGATTAGGGTACGTGTTAGGGTTAGTGTAGGGGTTAGGGTTAGGGTACGCGTTAGGGTTACGGTAGTTATTAAACCTATCCCACTCTCTAGATACCCCTTAGCACGTCAAGGAATATTATTTGGGTGTCCAGCCATGGAGAAGAGTTTAGACACTAGGAGAAGATAAGGAACACACCCATTATCAAGAAATCACATTAGGATTCTCTTTTTAACCTGTTCCTTAAAACACTAGTGCTTAGGAAATCTATTGTAGGCAGAAGCAGTCAAGGGTAGCTTAGGGTTAGGGTTAGGGTTAGGGTACGGCTTAGGGTACGGGTTCGGGTACGGGTTCGGGTACGGGTTTGGGTATGGCGTAGGATAGGGGTTAGGGTTAGGGTTAGGGTTAGTTTGAGGGTTAGGGCTCGGTTTAGGGTACGGGTTAGGATTAGGGTACGTGTTAGGGTTAGGGTAGGGGTTAGGGTTAGGGTACGCGTTAGGGTTAGGGTAGTTATTAAACCTATCCCACTCTCTAGATACCCCTTAGCACGTCAAGGAATATTATTTGGGGGTCCAGCCATGGAGAAGAGTTTAGACACTAGGAGAAGATTAGGAACACACCCATTATCAAGAAATCACATTAGGATTCTCTTTTTAACCTGTTCCTTAAAACACTAGTGCTTAGGAAATCTATTG